>NW_020172779.1:21188646-21204732 GCF_003031525.2 Neophocaena asiaeorientalis asiaeorientalis | reverse complement strand
GGGGGAAGTCCAGAACTTGGGGGCGGGGGCAGCTCCTGTGACCTTAGACACCGGCCTGCTTGGAGGGGGCTGCTGCTGGCTCCCCATGGGGAGAAGCGCCAAGTGCCCCCAGCATTTTTCAGCGTAGAGGCCCTTGATGTCCTTGGGGGTCCTAGGCTCGCCACCCTTGGCCCCCCCCAGAAGGCTCTGCATACAGCTCGGACGTGCAGGGTCGTTTGGTGGTGAGGTTGTGGAGTTCGGATGTAGCGAGCTGTAAAGGAGCAGAGCTCAGGTGGTTGGGTGGTTTACCGATGATCCCCTGTACCTGCAGCCTGGCCAGAAATGCCTGCTGGCCGCCCGGCGCTGGTTCCACGCGGAGCCAGACCCAGGTTCCCTGCACCAGGCAGGCCCGCCCCGCTGGACTGGGCGGAGGCCATCTGAACTTGCGCAGACCCTGTTCTGCCACCTCTCATTCTGGCCTCATCCAGCTCGTGCCACTTCCAGGCGGCCAGACAAACAGGAACCCTGGAGCCTTAGGAGGGAAAGAGACTAGTGCAGGCCCCAGACCTGTGGCCGCTTGTTCAGGCTCAAAGGCATAGCCGCCTCCACAGGGAAGGAGGTCGTCTGTTGCGTGCAGCCTGGGCCTTGGGCGATGAGGGGTGAAGTTGGCCACTCTGGAGGGCGAGGAAGGCGAGAGCAGAGGGACAGCAGAGGGGAGATGTGAGGGCGGGGTACCAGGAGGGCTGAGCCGAGACGACGTCCAAGGTGCCCCTCAGTCTGGCTACGCCTTGTGCTGGGGACAGAGGAGCAAGGGGCCTGGGAAGTCAGCGGGAGGGGGGGGAGTGAGTGATGCCCCCAGTGGGGGCAGGACAGCCTAGGGAGGGAGGAGGGGCCACAGGCTAAAGGGAACTGTGTCACTGGTCACAGGTTGCATGGGATGTGGCACACCTGTAGATTCTTCTTGTCGAGACAGGTGGGCACGCACATTGGGCTGTTGCGAGTTCACAGAGCCCTCCTCCAGCTCCGTTCAGGACAGAAGGCCAGGTTTCAGAACTTTGAGGAGGCCCCGGTATGGGGGCACCTGGGAGGGCAGGAGGGGCCGATGTCTCTGTCGCTGTTGTCCGGCACCCCTGGCCTCCTGGCCCCGTTTCTCCTTTGAGGGTGGGGGAAGGGCAGCACCATGTCTGGCTCCTCCAAGCCACCACTGTTTCTGACCTGGAGCCCGACGATTGTGGATTCTTGTCCTGCTTCCAGAGGAGTTTCGTGTCCGTTCTCACATTTGCTCCAGGCTCCTTGGAGCCCCATGGCCCACCTGGGTGAATTCCGAGCTCTTGCCCTCCCAGCCCTGCGCGCCCCCGGTCTGCCTTGGGGCTCTGGACAGCACGCCTGACCCCCTCCCAGGCCTGCCCGCTGGGCTGTGCCGTCCACACGTGGGTGTCCCCATGGAGGGGTAGGGCGGGTCACGGTGGAGGGAGCGAACCCTCCTGCTCTTGCTGGAAGCCCCGTGCCCGGTGGCTGCTGGGGGGCAGGCAGCACGGACACAGGATACCGCGTGGTCTAGGCCGGGGCGCCTCACCTTAAGGCACCTGAAAGTGGGGGTGGGAGGGTCAGAGGGAAACCCTCACCTAGACGTCCAGTTGCCCGCCCTGCTCTCTGCTCTCCCACTCTCCAGCACCTGTTTACACACCTCCTCGCTGGTCATCCTAGTGGTAGGGCAGGCACTGTGCAGGAGGCAGGGTTGTGGGTCAGCGGCTCGGGACCTTCCTTGACAGAGAGAGGCTGCACTTGGTTCTGCTAACTGAGTAGGACCCTCAACCTAAATTGTTTTACTAATAAATATTTATCTTTCCTAGTGACCATTCTGGGTAAAAATCCTCAGAAAACTGACGGCGTCGTCATTATTAGATTACTTTTTTATTCTTCTGGGCCATTCAAACCAAACTTAAATTCTCAGTTAGCCGGTTCCCGGTTGTTTTGGTGATTTGTGTCCTTTAGGACTAAGTACTCCTCTGCAGTGGAGGCGAACAAAGGGCTCCATTCGCCGGGGAGCTTTCAGCACAGTCTTCTCCGAATGCAATCAGAGGTGCCCGTCCTGCTCCACAGCCCTGAAGCAGCAGCATTATTCCGCATCATTGCATTATTCTGCATGACGCATCGTGGCGTCATTGCATCCCCCAAACTGTGTGTTGGTGTGGCCGCCACCTCCAGGTGTGGGATCTACAGGCAGAGTGTCTGAGTCACAGCTGTTACCAGCGGCTTGGCATCCACATCTCTGCACCGTTCTCTGCCGTCGAGCTCAGAAGCTCAGCTTGTTTCCGGAGCGTTTTGAGCTAACTCATGGGGTGCTGAGACTCTTGAGGCTGCCCTGCTCTGTCTCGGAGGGAGCATGGCATCTGAGGAGCCAGGATGTGGGGGTCCAGGTCTGTGGGACCCCGGCTGAGTCTTCTGTCCCACCCCTTTTGCAGCCACTCCCTGAGCCACCTGCTTCGGGGGAGCCTTTCGCGTCCCCTGGTGATCCCTTCGTCCCCTGTGCTGTGGCCGCCGTTGTGAGTTTGCATCCAGTTCCTGCCGAGTTTTAAGCTCACAGGCCCCCCGGGGGGATGTCAGGGTCAGTAACTTCTGGAGCCAGTCGTGTGAATTGGCCTCAGAGCTGTGCCGCGCGCCCACCCGACTTGGCCACGGGGGTGCTGACGGACGGGGGTCCCTGGGCGTCGTGTTAGCCCGCCCTCCCCTGGCTGCTTGCATTTGGCCACCCAGGCGACCTACCTGTCTGTCAAGAAATTAAGTTTAAATCACAGTTAAGCTGGAACGCTCCTTGTTCACTTTCACACCAACGGTCATCTTAAAATCTCTCCTTTTAATTAACTCCATTTTCCCTGCCAGGGTGGTTTGCAGACAGAGTACCCGTCAGGGGCCCAGGAAGGGAGGCAGGGGCCCGGGGCCCAGGGCCCAGGGCACGGTGGCTTTTGCTCCCGTCCGGTTACTGCTGTTCCTTCTTTTTTTCTTTGTAAACCTGCTTCTTTGGCAGCTTTCACTTCTCATGTAGGCAAGTCCCAAGCTAATATTTATCCTGCGAAGTATCTTAAAAATGCTGGAGGGCGAGTTATTTTCTGAGAGCTTTATCAATCTTTGAAAGAGAGTCATTGTTACATTGATAAACTGAGGCACTGCCTACAATGGCCAGATTGTGTTTGAACTTGCAACCTTTAACGCAACAGTTAGTTTTTGTTAACAGATGGAATAGTGTTGGCTCTTCTTGTAAAGAGGTCTTTATCCTTGTGTTTTTTGTTTGTTACTGGCGTGCGCTGGGAGAGGGGAGACCTGGCACAGGGGAGCTGGTTCTGTAATACATTCGGGTGTTACTCGTTTTATGATTGGCAGGCTTTTTAGGAATGTGGACTTTTGTACTCGAGCCCTCACTTTTTATGAATTGTCCCTTTAAAAGTGGAGGTGCCTCCTTCCAGAGGGAAAACTGGCCTCGCCATGCAGTCTTCAAGGACCTAACAGCGCGCAGGAAAGGAAAAGTGATATAAATAACAAGAATGTGCAGTAGGTGGTATTATTTATGAGTGGTCACCAGGTTTCAGGTCTAAAGGAAAGCACACTGAGAGTGAATTTAAATAAAGAGCTTTCCTGAGGGTGTTATTTGTCAGTAAAAGGAACCACTTCTGGGTCTTCTCCAGAGCCCGTTTCCCCTACCTGGCAGCCCTGCTCGACTCTGGACTGGGTGGATTGGAGGCGGGGTGCTTCCTGGGGACAGGACGGTGCCAGGGGGCCCATGTCCACGCCCCCGCCCGGTGGTCCAGGAGCGAGTGTTGGGTGCAGGCACGAGCGGGCAGAGGTGAGTCCGGAAGTGGGTCCTGCAGCTTGGGCACAGGGACAGACGTGGGGACTCGAGCGTGGCTGGTGGGAGGGTGGGTGGATAAAGTCTGGAGACGGAGGTCCGGAAGGGAGTTTAAAACGTAGTTACTGGGGGCTGGGAGCCCGGTGAGGGCAAGAGGCCGGGCCGGTGTGGGCAGAGGGGACTCAGGTGGGCTGCCCTGGGGGCCAGAGGTGGGGACATGTGAGGTGGCGCCCGTGGTGCCCTGCCCTGCGGAGGTCTCAGTCAGCACCGAGCACTTCCTCCTTGTCAGCCGACTCGCAGTTCCTCTTTTGTCTCTTGTCGTTCTGTCTACCTCTGTCCCTCCCTGCTGACTCACCCCGTGGCCTGAGGGGGGCCGGGAGGCAGTGTGTGTCCATGGGTCTTCCTGCTCCCTGCCCATGCCCCAGCATCCCTGTGGGTTCAGCATCCACGTTTAAACCCACTGATGGTTGGCCAAATTGTTTGGGGGATGCACGGAGCTTCTACAGGGGAAAATGTGATTTCTTGCTCATATAACTCTCCAGGTCATCTTCTAGGTGTCTCTCAAGCACTATACATCTCCTGAACTTTTTCTTCTCCCCCAGTGGAAACTCTGTACCTCTTAAATCAACCGATCTACCTATCTATCTATTTATTTATTTATTTATGGAGGGATTCCAGCTTTTCATTTTTCCCCTTTTACACAAAACAAAGCAGAAGAGATAAAGTAAGATTAAAACTGCAAAAGTAGTTAATTGGTAGAACACATATACACAGAAAAAGTCCGGATAGGAAGACACGCTTATTCACAATGAGGAAGCACGTGCCTTGCGTTTATGTTTAATACATCTGGAAAGTCATGGCAAGCAGTAAGGTCCTGTGGTTAGTGCTGTGTGTTCTTAAATTGAACTCCTGTTTCGAGAGGTTGAAACACAGGTCCTGGTATGAGGATGCTCTGCTGGGCTGACCTGAGGGAGGTGTGTGTGTGTAGGTGGCAGTGTATCTGATTCGTGGACGGGAAGTGAGTGCTGTGTTTAAAAAGCGGTGACTTTTAAGAGCATTTTCTTTCGTTTTCAGTAGAGGTAAAATCTAATCTCTTTTGACCCCTCTCATCTTACAGGCACACGCACTGACTGTAATACGTGTTCAGGTCATACTGTCATGTGGAGTTTACATAACTAGATACAGTATGTTTATGTATTGGAGGATTCCATTGTGCCCAGGGAGGCTTGATTTTAACTATTTCCCCAGGTTTTAAATACTCTTGTGCTTCCCTCTCATGAACTTTTTTTTTTTTTTGTGGTACGCGGGCCTCTCACTGTTGTGGCCTCTCCCGTTGCGGAGCACAGGCTCCGGACGCGCAGGCTCAGCGGCCATGGCTCACGGGCCCAGCCGCTCCGTGGCATGTGGGATCTTCCCGGACCGGGGCACGAACCCGTGTCCCCTGCATCGGCAGGCGGACTCTCAACCACTGCACCACCGGGGAAGCCCCCTCTCATGAACTTTTGTCCAGCTTAGTGGAAAGGTATCACTCTTTGGGCAATATCGGTGGTCATTCTTTGTATTTATGGTCTTAACTGTGGCTTCCTGACCATATTTACATCCCAGTCACCACTGGACTTGTGTCAGCATCAGGCACCCAGGTGGGGAGCCTGGTGGAGCTTGCTTGTCCCCCAGAACGGTAGAAGGAAGTACTTGTAGCCACATTTGGCAGCCCCTGTGTGGATTTGCACTGTGTGGTGTGGGGTATCGTTTTTTTTTAAATAGGATTTACTCTTTTTTTTTTTTTCTTTCTTTATTTATTTAGGGCTGTGTTGAGTCTTCGTTTCTGTGCGAGGGTTTTTTCTAGTTGTGGCAAGCGGGGGCCACTCTTCATCGCGGTGTGCGGGCCTCTCACTATCGCGGCCTCTCTTGTTGCGGAGCACAGGCTCCAGACGCGCAGGCTCAGTAGTTGTGGCTCACGGGCCTAGTTGCTCCGCGGCATGTGGGATCTTCCCAGACCAGGGCTCAAACCCATGTCCCCTGCATTAGCAGGCAGACTCTCAACCACTGCGCCACCAGGGAAGCCCTGGGGTATCGTTTTGCAGAAGGCAGCATATGTACTTCTGGCCCTTGTGTTAGGTGTGCTTGGAACCGTCTAGCCCTTGCACCGGTGCTGGCGCTCACCTGGATGGCAGGTGCCTGGGAATTCTGGGCCTCCTTTCAGGCTCAGACTCTATTTCCCGCTGCTGTGTTTTTTTGTTTTTTTGTTAAATAAATTTATTTATTCATTTGTTTATTCTTGGCTGCATTGGGTCTTCTTTGCTGTGCGTGGGCTTTCTCTAGTTGCGGCGAGTGGGGGCTACTCTTTGTTGTGCTGCGCAGGCTTCTCATTGCGGTGGCTTCTCTTGTTGTGGAGCATGGGCTCTAGGCATGCGGTCTTCAGTAGTTGGAGCACACGGGCTCAGGAGTTGTGGCGCACAGGCTCAGGAGTTGTGGTGCGAGGGCTCTAGAGTGCAAGCTCAGTCCTGTGGTTCGCGGGCTTGGTTGCTCCACAGCATGTGGCATCTTCCTGGACCAGGACTCGAACCCGTATCCCCTGCATCGGCAGGCGGGTTACTAACCACAGTGCCACCAGGGAAGCCCCCACTGCTGTGTGTTGGCTGTGTTCTCAGCTCCGGCAGGAGGCAGCCCCCAGATGGAGGGCAGTGCTTAGTCCTGGGGTGTCAGCACCCATGGTTAATGAATGAGAAAGAAAATGGGCTTGTTGGTGTTTGCAGCCTTGGGCCTGGGGAGTCTGGTGCCCTCTGGGCTGCAGGCAGGGGAAGATGCTTTGTAACCCCCGGACAAGAAGTAGAGCTCCTCAATCCAAAGTGGACCTGTTTCAGACCTTGCTGCAGGGCTTTTCTGTCTTGCCAGCCACTCCTGGCCTGGAGAGAAAAGAGTTGACCCTGACTCCTTGCTGGTAGTCGAGGCTGACCATGAGTACCCCTGAGTGCAGTGCATTGTGGGCGAATCTGTGATGAACAAAGTAGGCGGTGGTGTAGCTAGGGGCGGGTGTCTGACGTCAGTCCAGTGGGGAGAAGGCTAAATAAAGCAGAGATAAATCTGAGCTCCAAGAGGGGCTATAGGTGTTATCGAATGAAAAGCCCTGTGGTTGAGATTGGAAGCTGGAGTAGCCACCGAGTGAAGGGTCTCGCCAGGGACACAGGAGGGAGGAATAGCCTCCATGTACCAGAATGTTTGGGAGGGACCTGCTGTGTTCCTGCGTGCGGTTATAGAACAATCTTGATTCACTTTATTGCTGGTGTCAGATTGGGGAAAGCTTCTGAGATGCTTCTTGGTGATCAGTTTCGAGTCCGTACCAGCTTTCCGTGGACCTGCCAGCAGCTCAGTGAGTCCACAGGTGGCTTTTCAAACCTGCCACCCCTGCCCCTCCTCTCCCCATCCAACCCTCTCAGGCTGCGTGGTGTTGCAAACCTCTCTCTGCACTGTCTAGGCCATCTGAGATTCATCTTCGTTGTAGAACACTCCTGAATATCATTCCACATATCAAGATCTTATGTGATGTTTGGATGGGGCAACCAGAAAAATCTGTTACCTTTTTTTAAATTAAAAAATAATTTGGGGTTCCGCAGAAGCAATAAGTATAGAGAGATAGAGAGAGAGATAAAATGATGAATCACTCAGAATACCTCTGCATCCATGCCTTAAAAAAAAAAAAAAAACTTAATGGGACCATAATGTGTACTTGACTTATAATCTGCTTCTTTCCCCTCCCTGCCCCCCACAAATAAGGTCTTTTATTTGTCACCATTAAAAGTCTGATTTTTTTTTTTTCCTGCGGTACGCCTGGCCTCTCTCCCATTGCGGAGCACAGGCTCCAGACGCGCAGGCTCAGCGGCCATGGCTCACGGGCCCAGCCGCTCCGCGGCATGTGGGATCCTCCCAGACCGGGGCACGAACCCGTGTCCCCTGCATCGGCAGGCGGGCTCTCAACCACTGCGCCACCAGGGAAGCCCCAGAAGTCATTTTTGATGGAGCCAGGACTGTCATGATTAATTGCACAGGTGATAGTACTGCTTACTTTGAGCACTTCAGCTTCCGGGGATCCCAGGAAAGCACTGGTTCTGAGCTTGCAGTCTGATTGGCGCCATTCGGGAAGCTCCCTCCTGCCCCCTCCCCCTTCGTGGGAGCTGTCCTGTGCGCTCCAGCCGGTTCCCTGAGCTGGGCCGAGGAAGCCACTGCCTTGCCTTCCCCTGTCCCCTGCCTGCAGTGGGCCTGAGGCCCAGCACAGGGGCTCCCCGATGGGGACTGTCCTTGGACCGCGCCTCCCTCTGGGTAAAACCGACTGTAGGTAACCATGAGTCGGTGGGAGGGTTTTTGAAGGGTGTAGGGACTTCACAAGGTCTGCAGTGTGGCTTTAGACCATGTTCTTGGTAGCTCAGCAGTGCCGGTCTGTCCTGTCAATGGTGCAGGCATGACTCATCCCCTCTGTGTGGAGTCCTGACCTTCAGCCACATTCAGGTGTGCAAGGGTCGGGGCGGTGACTGCAGAATGCTGGGTGGTGGTGGTGGTGGCGGTGGTGGTGGTGGTGTTTTAATTTATTTTATTTTTATTTATCTTTGGCTGCATTGGGTCTTTGTTGCTGTGCACAGGCTTTCTCTAGTTGCGACGAGGTGGGGCTATTCTTCATTGCGGTGTGCGGGCTTCTCATTGCAGTGGCTTCTCATTGCGGAGCGTGGGCTGTAGGTGCATGGGCTTCAGTAATTGTGGCACGCGGGCTCAGTAGTTGTGGCTCGCGGGCTCTAGAGCTCAGGCTCGCTAGTTGTGGCGCGTGGGCTTAGTTGCTCCGCGGCATGTGGGATCTTCCCGGACCAGGGCTCGAACCCGTGTCCCCTGCATTGGCAGGCGGATTCTTAACCACTGCACCACCAGGGAAGCCCCTGTTGTTTGTTTTTATGGTCTCAGAGAGTAAGAATGAATTTAACCCCAAACTAAAGCTGTGTATGTTCCCTTCATTCACCAAAATGTTACCTTTTAAAAAAAAACTAGTTTTGATTTTAACGTTCCTCAAATATATTTCGTACTTCCTCTTTTTAAAAACATTGACATTTTGTGTTTATGTAATTCACATAATCCCATATTGTTAGACAGTTGAGTTGTCTCCAGTTCTCCTTTTGTAGCACCGCATCCTTTTTTGCCTTAGGGTACACGGAGAGTCTGGAAACTGCTTTGATTTGATATCCCACGTAAGTACCATCAGAAGGGTTCATTACATCTCGGCAGTCTTTAGCGGCATCCCTTAATTCTACCCGTCTTTGAGGTCTATTCTTTTTCCTTTTTGTTTTGGCCGTGCCTTGAGGCTTGCGGGATCTTAGTTCCCCTAGCAGGGATTGAACCCCGGGCCCACGGCCGTGAAAGTGCTGAGTCCTAACCACTGGACTGCCAGGGAATTCCTTGTTTTTGATTATATGTGTGTAATGTGAGGAATCTTTCTTTTCATTGTTTAAAAGTACCATTTGGTTGTTACGAGTAGGCAGCTTGCCTGTCTCTTCCATATCGTGGATGACAGAACCTGCGTTTATTGGTACCTGGCCCTGCGCCTTAGATGAAGTAATGAGAAGTTTGGAGAAATACTTGTCTCTCCTGGAACTGTTGGAAGTGGCTTCCCACTTGGCATTTTAGGTGGACCCTGGAGCTCAGTTTTCCTAGGCTTAGCTGGGGTTCCAGGAGCCGCCCAGTTGAAAAGCATGCTGCCGTTTCCATGGTAGCCGGAGCTTCACTCTGACCCCAGCGGCTTAAACTAGCAAATTGATGCTAGAAGCATTCAGAAGAAGGGGAAGAAAGAAAAACCTCTGGCAGCTTTTTAATTAGAAAACAAAAACCCTCCTACTCACCTGATTGTGCAAATGAAGGAAAACCATGTAAAGGTCAGAGGTGAAAAGTTAGGTGAGCGGGTCTTTCTGTATTTTTCTAAGAAGGTAACCGTTGCAGAGAATGTCTCCTTTGGGGACAAAGCAGTGCGTCCTTGTCTCAGTGTAATTTCCTCCCACATGAGCTTTCTGGGTGTTGGATGCTAGGCTTCGCTTTCCTTCGCGTGTCGGGAACAGTTTGCTTTAGTAGAAGGTGAAGACGGATATTCTGTACGGGAGCGTGCTTGAGTTCCGTCCTAATGCCGTGCCCTCTCAATTTTAGGAAGTAGGATAGGTAGTGTGTGCTTTGATAGGGTCCAATATTAAACACGTCTTCTGTCTTGTAAGCTGTCACTAGAGTTTGCCGAGTTTGCTTCCACGTGCCTTTCTGCTTATTTTTACCTGACACTGTGCTTTTAGATGGTCCAGAGCGGTAGCTGCCCTGTCCCCGGGGCAGAAGGGCAGGGGCAGCACGGAGTCCTGTATGGTGCTCTCTGTGCTGGCGGGGGGCGGGCGGGGGGCTCCCACACACCTGGCATCGGAGCTGACCGGGGCTCCCCCGAGGTTGTCCGGTGGAGAAGAGCCGAGCCTTCCTTGCTCCTTCTGGACTGGAGTCAGGAAGGGGGGCGCTGGCTCCCTGGTGCTTGTCATGAGCTCCACGCCACTCACCCCCTCGTCCTGCTTGTAGGTTCCTTTCCTAAGAGATGATGCAGTCCTCCATGTCTGGGCAGGGCTGCAACCATGCAGGACCTGCAGCTGTGCCCTGTCCCTGGAGGTCCTAGGAATTCTTGGTAGGAGTTCGTGGCTCTGTTGGCAATTCTGATGTTCCCTTTTTGGATGAGAAAGGGGCTTCTGGAGTTGGGTGTGCTGTCAGAGAAAACCCAAGGCCCTGGGAGTGGAGAGAGTCAACTGCCTGGCATCCTTTCCGTCAGCGCCCTGCCCTTGGCCGGTTGCTTCGCAACTGGAGGGTCATTGTTCTCGGGAGCCTCTTGGTACCCTTCCAGGAGGGCTCTGCCCCGATGCGCTTCACCGCTCTTGGTGCGCAGCTAGCCCAGGTTCACCCAGCGTGCTGGGCGCACACGGATGGGCTCGGGCGTGCTTGCCAGACCCTCTGCAGGGAGCACCGTGGGCCGAGACTCTTCCCCTCTGGTTTAGATGTGACCTCACTTGTCCTTTAGGTCTATCTGAGACCCTGCCTCCCATCCTGCTCTCTGCCCGCCCTCGGGGTCACAGATGTTGGCCGGGGTGGGGGAATCAGAGGTGGTCCTCCTGCCGCCCTGGGGACCAGGAAGCCCAGGGCTGGCGGAAGCCCTTTTGATGCCTACAGATTACCTCTGAGGAGGCAGGGCCAGCGCAGCCCTCCCAGCTGCTCGGACACCAGTCTGCCTAGACGTGTTAGATGTGTTGGCTCTACACAGGGCACCGGGAACCCCGACAGGCAGGACGGCGAGGGTTTGGGGTGCGCCCCACGTAAACCCCAACGGTGAGAGCCACTGCTCTTGTGTCCTGTCCCATTGAAGACAGTGATTCCTGAAGAATCCCACATAGGCGTGACATTGTGAGATGCTGTGATCTATCTGGGGGTGGGGTGGGGGGGTGACTTTTAACAAATAGTCCTGAAGTAGAGTGTGTATTTTGAAAGTTTACTTAAATTGCAGTGTGCCAGTTTAAAGGCGCATAAAGAACAATCTCTACTATTCATTGGCATTGACACGTTGGCTTCTGCTTCCTATTCAGAAGAGCAATGGATTTTCCTCGAGCCCTGCGATTACCCTGCTCTCCTCTCTAAAGGGGGAGGGATTTCTAAAAGTTGGTTTTTCTTTTTTGAACGGAGTAATCATGCTTAGCCTGGTCCTCTGCCTTCCGTGCTTGCGAATTCATTATTATAAAGCCATCCGGGTGCCTGTGCCCACCCAGAGTGACCCGAGCTGCTCCTCGCTTGGCCTGTGGATGGGCGGCCCAGGCCCACTTACCTCCCGCAGGGAGCTCCTTCTCCCTTCCCCAGGGTGCCAGGGTGGGAGAAAGGTTGGGATGCTGGTGTTGGGTGCCCCCCCGGGTCTGATGGCACCTGAAGGCAAAGAGAGGGCCCAGGCCACCTCCAAGGATGCCACGCTGCCAGGACCTTGACAGCCGGGACTGTCTGTCCTGCAGACACACAAGAGGGGCTGAGTCCACGGCTCTGAGAGCTCACAGTGGGTGTGGCGTGTGCCGAGAGCCGCCTTGCAGGGTGCCCTCTGGTTGAAGAGACCGGGCCCTGTCCAGGGAGGGACCAGGGCGCAGGGCTGGGCTGTGTAGTCAACAGAAGAGAAGCCCAGGAGAAGCACGCTGGATGCCTGCAGTGCCCAGGTCTGGGCTGTCTGCTCATTGCAGGCTGCTCGTGGCTTGAGAGGTGCTTTAATTAGACTGGCTTGTTACAGTGTAGCGATAGTTTCATCCCCGGGCGCCCTGGGGCCCCTTTCCAGATTTCCTTCCGTCTCCTAATACTCCGAATATTTGACAGACACACATAGGCACGCACAAGAACACACACAGTCACATCCCTCCGCGTCCCCCCCGCCCCAACTTCACAGCAGACTGATGGAAAGGAGCACAGACCAAAAGGGGTGTCAGGTCTGGCGTGCGTCACGATCGGCTTCTGAAGTGTCCTTGACTAGGTCTTGTGACACAGGACGCTCAAAGCCTGGGTTATGAAGAGTTAAGTCGTAGATCAGCTTTTGATCATTTCTATCTAGAGGGGCAGTGCGCTGGCCAGCCGGGACCCTTGAGAGCGAAGGGGGCACGGCCGGCAATGTGCCTGCAGCCAGTGGCTCACACTTGGAGCGAGTTGGCCTACAGGTTCTTGGGCCCTTCCACAGAGTTCTGTTTCGGTGGGGCCAGGTGGAACCCAGGAATCTACTTGTTTCAGACAGATTCAGTGTCTCAGTCCATTTGGCTGCCATAACAGAATACCATAGACGGGGGAAGTCTGTCTTAGGGGGCCTGCTTCCTGGTTCATAGATGTCTCTGGGGTCTCATAAGAGCACTGATCTCATTCACAGGGCTCTGCCCTCATAACCTGGTCACCTCCTGGAGGCCCCGCCTCCTAATCCATCACCTTGGAGGGTAGGGTTTCAACGTGTGTATCTGAGGGGGACACAGACGTTCAGGCCAGAACACACACTAATCCACATGGATGTTGAGCTGTGTGTTAAACATGTCTAGTTTAAGTCTATGTTAATTTTATAATTCTTTAGCCCAAATACGTTAGACTAGAGGCACATTTGAGTGAGTGGTCACAGGAAACCAACCTGGGTTTCTGCAAGTGACACACATAATACCTGAGGCAGGTCAATTCGCAACTGGATAATTTCAGGTGTGAGAAAGGGTCCCCAAGTCATGGCACGACCACCTCTTAATGCCTTTCTGGCCAGATGTTTTTGACTGTGTCTTCTGTTTTTCTGATGTAAGGACACAACATTTAAAAAAAATAAACTTTATTTTTTAGAACAGTTTCAGGTCCACAGCAAAATTTAGCATAAAGCACAGAGTTCCTCCTGTAAACCCCCATCCTCAGACACACAGAGCCTCCCCCATTACCAGCTTCCCCCGCCAGCGTGCTGTGTTTGGTAAATGGTCGATCCTCCATCCACACGTCCTCATCCTCGAGAGCCCAGAGTTGACGTCGAGGTCGCTCTTGGTGGTACGTTCCTGGGTTTGAGCACACGTGCAGTGCCGTGTATCTGCCATTAGATAGTGGTGGCTTCACTGCCCTAAACATCTGTGCTCTGCTCATTCTTTCCACCCTCATGCCACACACACGGCGGGTGGCAACCACTGATCCTTTTACTGTTTCCGTAGTTTTGCCTTTTCCAGAATGTCACGTAGTCGGAATCCTGTAGCGTGTGGCTTTCTCAGACGGGCTTCTTTCACTTAGTAATGTGCATTTAAGGCTTCTCTGTGGCCTTTCATGGTTTGATGGCTCATTTCTTTTTAGTGCTGGGTACTGTTTCATTGATGTATTTATTGATTCACCTACTGCAGGACATCTTGGTTGTTTCCAGGTTTTGGGCATTATGAATAAAGCTGCTCTAAACATCCATGTGCAGGTTTTTGTGTGGACCTAAGTTTTCAGCTCCTTTGGGCGAATACCAAGGAGCACGATGGCTGGATCGCATGGTAAGAGTGTGTTTAGTTTTGGAGGAAGCTACCAAACTGCCTTCCGAAGTGGCTGCGCCGTCCTGCGTTCCCACCAGCAGTGAACGAGGGTTCCTGTTGCTCCACAGCCTCGCCAGCGTTCGGTGGTGTCAGTGCTCTGGACTTGGGCCATTCTAATAGGCGTAGAGTAGTGGTATCTCGTTGTTTTCATTTGCATTTCCCTGATGTCAGATGATATGCAGCATCTTTTCAGGTGCTTATCTGCCATCTCCGTGTCCCCTTTGGTGAGGTGTCTGTTCAGGTCTTTGGCCCATCTTTTTTTGTTTGTTTAAAATGTAAATTTATTTATTTATTTATTTTTGGCTGCGTTGTTGCTGCGTGTGGGCTTTCTCTAGTTGCGGCGAGCGGGGGCTTCTCATCATGGTGGCTTCTTGTTGCGGAGCACAGGCTCTAAGCATGCGGGTTTCAGTAGTTGTAGCACGTGGGCTCAGTAGTTGTGGCTCGTGGGCTCTAGAGCGCAGGCTCAGTAGTTGTGGCGCACGGGCTTAGTTGTCCCGCGGCATGTGGGATCTTAGTTCCCTGACCAGGGATCGAACCCACGTCCCCTGCCTTGGTAGGCAGATTCTTAACCACCGGACCACCAGGGAAGTCCCGAGAGGAAATAACTTTATAAACAAATTTACCAGAATGTTTTTTCTTTCTTGTCAAGGGTACTTCGACCTTGCTTGATTTGATTTTCCACCTTTTGAACTCTTGGTCCAAAAGCTGCTCTTCTGTGTGGGGTGCAGCTGTTGGTCCGGCCTCCCCGGCTTCGGTGTCGTCCTGGCTTAGTGCTGTGTGCTGCGGAAAGTTAGGGAAGTCAGACGGGCTCCGCTGAGGCCGATAGCTGGCGATGTCTTACGAAGATACCAGCAGTTGTAGTGGATTTTCCGAGGGTAGAGATGCCTGTTTTAAATGGTGCGTGCACAAAATCACCGGGCACCGCGCAGCATGGGCCGCATGTCTCCCGTGACTGGAAGGCCGCACGCACGCCTGCACGTGGGGGCCCGTGAAGGGAACAAACGTGCGTTAAGCCCTCTTCATCCATTTTCCAGCACGTGTGGGTCACTGACCTTCGCTACCGCATTCACATGGAGTATTGTGATTGTCACGTAGCCTCTTCATGTAACTGAAGCTGGGGTTGCCTGTCAAAAATTATTCTGGGGGCGTCCCTGGCGGCGCAGTGTTTGAGTCCGCCTGCCGATGCAGGGGACGCGGGTTCGTGCCCCGGTCCGGGAGGATCCCACGTGCCGCGGAGCGGCTGGGCCCGTGAGCCATGGCCGCTGAGCCTGCGCGTCCGGAGCCTGTGCTCCGCAACGGGAGAGGCCACAACAGTGAGAGGCCCGCGTACCGCAAGAAAAAAAAAAAGAAATGATTCTGCAGTTAATTTTCTGATGACGTGACACAGCCACATTTCCACACAGCAAATAGTAGGAAGTCACGTGTTTTGGCATCAGTTACCCTTAAATTAGAAACAGGACAGTAGGGGAAGTTGTTGATTGGAACAGTTGTAGTTTCACTTGTCTCAGTGCACCTGCGAATCATACCCAAATCGTTTTCAGTGACAGCCCGGCAGGTCCTGCGGCAGGCTCCAGGGTGAAACCTGTCTTCGGAGGTCATCTGGTTTCTTTGAAGAGCAGACGCCGGAACAGGTCACAACGCAAACTTCTCCACACTTTTCAGCAGCTCAAGAGGAGGCCCTTAGGAACACACAGCTGCCACTGCTTTCGGGAAGTAGCAGCTAATCCTCCTTACATTGCTTCAGTCTGTTGTCATTTAGCTTGGGCATGTTTTTTTACATTAGGTGCCTCAGAAGAGAGCATTTTCATGGCTTTAGATATTATATAGTTAACAACACCGGCCTTTGTATGAAATAGCTTCCTTAAAGAAAACAGTTTGCCTGCTGTAAGATTGCTTCACGGCACCATGTCATGAGCAGCGAATCTGGTTTTGTGTGTCCCTTTGGTCCCCTGGGCGTGGTGACACCCTGAGTGCAGGCGTCCTTACTCCACTCACACCTTCCTTTTCTTCTTCTCAAAGCTGCCCTCCTTCCCTTTTCTGGCAGAGCAGAGCACTGATGGGGAGGGGCCCTCAAGACAGAGTAAGGGTGGGAAGCTGTAAAGGGAAGGCTTTCAGAGCCCAGGAAAGGTGCCCGCATGCCCACTGGGTCCCTGTCCCCTGCCCTGAGCAGGGGCCATG
>NW_020172779.1:21187411-21188331 GCF_003031525.2 Neophocaena asiaeorientalis asiaeorientalis | reverse complement strand
CCAATTCTCCATTCAGGTAAGCGGGGGACTAGATGCATCTTGGTAATGGTTAGATTTGCTGTTAATTTGGTTATAGTCTCCCTTTCCCCCATTTTCACTCAGTTAAAGAACTAGGTTATCAAATTAAAGTATAAAAATCGCTAGCATTCACTAGATGGGAAGGGACTCACGTGGACTTTCCAGGGCATTGGAAACGTAGTCAAAACTGATTGAATGGTACCTTTTCACCAAGTATAAATTATACCTGAGGAAATGAACAAGCACTCCTCCCCTTGACATACGCAAACCAACCAGTTGGAAAATACAAAGGAAGAGAGAATCCCGTCTACAGTGGCCACAAAAAAGATAAAATAATTAGGAAGAAACTTAACAAGAAATGTGCAAAACTGTAGAAGGAATATTTTGACATCCTCCCGAAAGGCACTGGGGTGGACTTGGATACATAGAGACTGCCCTAAGAATGGCAGTTCTCCCTCGGCTAGTTTATAAAATCAGTGGAATCTCACTGAAAATACCAACATCCCCCCTCCGCCCCCCCGAGCTAGTCAAGCTCTTAAAGGTCACACACTCATAAAGCTCTTGCAAATAAAAAGGCAGGAGTGAAAAGGAGAGCTCTGGGAAGAGAAGCTACAGAGGGAAGTGGCTCCCCAGACCTCAGGACCTGCTGGCGGCTCTGTCCTTGCATAGTGCCTTGCTGGGTGCGGGCAGACGGGCTCGCGGGACGGAGAGAACAGGGGACGAACCGAGACATATAGACCCACTGCAGACGGAGTCAGTGTGAGATGATAAGGGAGAAATCTCCAATTGCTGGGAGTGGACTTGTAAATAAATCACGTGGAGACAACCGCACGGCCATTGGGAAAACGGGACACAAAGAGGGTGGAGGGCCCTCCTGCCCTGCAGGCTGAGTTCTTCCTTCT
>NW_020172779.1:21181945-21187279 GCF_003031525.2 Neophocaena asiaeorientalis asiaeorientalis | reverse complement strand
CCGAAACAGCGTCAGGGCAGGATCTGGATGTTGGATGAGCCCCCCAACAGGTCACAGCCCCGCCCCAGCCCTGGGCAGGCTCCCCTTTTGAGAAGATGGTGCTCGTGGCCGGGGTTAAAGTGGGACCCATGGGTATGTCTGGAAGTGCACAGTCCCCGGGCCACCAGACTGGCCAGCAGGATGCCGAGTGTGAAGCAGACTCCGCTGACAGGTTAGGCAGCTGTGCCCGCCCCTGACCGTGAGGGACCCTGGAGAAGTCCTGCGAGTGGAGGCGTACAGCCAGGGGCTCCCTCCCTCTCCCTCACGTTCTTTCCAGAGGCCACTGTTGGACCATTCTTAGAAATTTAGTGGGAACCCCAAACAGAAGGGACTCGGGTGTGGTGACTTGCTTTGCATTGTAGAGGGGACACGCTTGCACTGACCTGGTGGTCTGTTGGCGTGCGGCTTTCCTAAGGACGCAGGGCCCTTTGCTCCCCAAGGGTTTGGTCTCTACCTCCTTTGCTTTCCCAGTAAATTCAAGACTTCTTGCTTAGCCATCTTTAGCCGATTCCGCAGGCCTTTCAGCAAGTGCAGCCGTAGGCCTGGGGTTGGAACCCACAGTCTGAACATGATGGAGGCCAGGCGGCTGGCTGTGCGTCCTTTGCAGCCCCTCGCTGGCTCTTACCCACCTTCTCTTTGCAAATAAATACCAGGAAATGCCACCACCTGTGGCCTAGGTGATCGACTGGGAGGGAACAGGTTGCACCTCTTCCTGCTTATAAACCTGACCCTAGACGCCACCCGTCCTCCAGGAGCCAGTGCCTTGAGCTCACCTGCGCTTCCTGTTCTGCTTTGAGCAGAGGCTGGTTTAGGAAAACCAAGGGAAGTGAGTTCACTTCAACTCAAAGTGAAGTTGAGTTTGCAGCTTCTGGGCTAGCTGATTGATTCAGTGTGATAAGGGTTTCAGCGTTTTTAGGAGAGCCTTTTTCCTGTCTGATAATAACCTTAGGGAACAACCGTGCTCTGCTGTGGAGGCATCCTGGCTGTTGCAGGGCACTGAGCCCATCCCTGACCTCCGCCCTGAGCCTCAGTAGCAACCCCTCCCCCTAGTCGTGACGACCAAAAACATCTCCAGACATCACCCAGGGTGGGGTCCCCAAGGGTGCAGGTTGGCCCCGGGTGAGACCCACGGCCTTAGAATAATTTGAGTGCGCTATTACACAGCTTTATTGCCTACTTTTTAGCCATTGCTGAAACGACTCCTAGCGGAGTTTGCTGTATTTCGGGCCTGAGTCTCGGGATAGACACACAGCGGTACAAGGGATGATGGGACAGAACTGAAGGGTTTGATGATTATAATTGAGTCCTTAGCATTTCTGAGAAAACTAGTTGCAGTCGTTCGGCTGGTCAGTCAGTGTAGGTTTTCAAGACACGTCTGGATGTTCTGTCTTCACATGAAAATGACCCCTTACCTAGTGGAAAAAGGCATTTAAAATCACTGACCCTGCTTTGGTGTAAGAGTGACAGGTTGACTCAGGGAAGGTCCTGAGATTTTTGTCTCAGGATGGGAATCACTCGAAGGGCAGGGGTGGAATGAGAACCGTAGGGTGTTGGCAGGTGTTCATGCTGGGTGTTTTGTTTTCATACTGTTTTGTTTGCATTGTATATGTGAGAGAGTTTCATGGTAATGTTTTGTAAAAAGATTGTAGCAGGGTGCCAGTTTGGAAATACTTTTTTTCCCCTCAAATAAATTCATTCATTCATTCATTTATTTATTTTTGGCTGTTTTGGGTCTTTGTTGCTGCGCACTGGCTTTTCTCTAGTTGCAGTGAGCGGGGGCTACTACTCTTCGTTGCGGTGCACGGGCTTCTCATTGCGGTGGCTTCTCTTGTTGCAGAGCACGGGCTCTAGGCACGCGGGCTTCAGTAGTTGTGGCACGTGGGCTCAGGAGTTGTGCCTCACGTCTAGAGCGCAGGCTCAGTGGTTGTGGTGCACGGGCCTAGTTGCTCCGCGGCATGTGGGATCTTCCTGGACTAGGGCTCGAACCCGTGTCCCCTGCATCGGCAGGTGGATTCTTAACCACTGCGCCACTGGGGAAGCCCGGAAATGCTGGTTTTAATCCAGATACTGATTATACAGTAGAGAGGACATTTATAAATGTGATAGAAATCTCAGGTGTGAAGGCTGCAGTTTGGAATTGTCATTAAACTTGGGGCCTAAGAAGCAAATAAGTAGGTAGGATCACTTGGACCTGTGATTCCCTGGGAAGTTTGGGCTGAAGGAAAGAGAGCATGAGGAGACCCCAGCGTGGTGGAGTAGTGAAGCTGGGGTTCCGGAGCCCCAGGGTAGCAGCTCAGCGGTGCCAGCAGTCAGGCTGGGGACCCGCCATCACTTCCAGGGCTCCCTGAGGAGGGCACTCGGCGAAGGCCACCCCTTGATTTCTGGTCCTTTCTGGGGAGAAGGGGAGAAGGTGTTAAGATCATCTTGGGTTAAGTGAATATTAACCAGAAATATTTTTATTTAAAACGATGGTTGAAAATTTTCGGTAAGACCTCAGCTACCGGTCTACCTTAATGTAAAATCACATTTTCTGTGATTTCACCTCGGGTTGAACGGAAGCCATGTCGGAAGGCCATGTGCAGAAAAGCAAGGGTGTTACTGCATCCGTGCTCTGGCCTTGCACAGGGCAGATGGTTGCTTTCCTAAAACCTTTCTAAGGGGACATTTCTAGTTAGGTTCTCGGCAATCCACACTTGGTAGTGCTGTGTTCATCCAGGTAGAGACAGCGTCACAAAGCTGGGTCATAGGTACCGGGATGGTGGAAACATAGGATTGAGGGACAGGTTCCAGGGCCCCGTGGAATGTCCTGTGCGGGTGGGGGTCCTCAGGCCCCTCAACGTGGTGTTCAGTGTTCGGCACGCGTTGCGTGTATGTTTTTTCCCGGAGAGGCACTCTTTCATTTCATTAGCAAAAGACTTCATAACAAACAGGTCAAGGACCACGGCTGTAGACGGCCCACAACAGGAATCCAGCGCCTCAGGGTGGACTCTGAGCCTCCCATGTGCCCCTTCCCTGGGCGGGGTCCCCGCACCCAGCGGGCTGTCTCTGCCGGGGAGCTCTCTTTCTGTCTCCCTTTCTCCCTTTGTTGTCCCGTCTCTATCCTCCCCCCACGATTGATTCCATGCAGGAAAATGTTGTTCTTCTAAAAACTGGGTTTTGTTTTCTCCGCAGATGACCTAGGGTAAGGACCAGTGAACGGAGGCCCATGGTCTCCAAGAGGCTGAGGACCAGCCCCTTGAGCAGGGCGCCCGGATCCCGGGGTGGGAGGCCCTGAGGCCCCGTCTGACCGGGCAGGGCTTTTCCTCTCTTGCAGATCAACCAGTCCCTCGATG
This sequence comes from Neophocaena asiaeorientalis asiaeorientalis, assembly GCF_003031525.2. NCBI lineage: Eukaryota > Metazoa > Chordata > Mammalia > Artiodactyla > Phocoenidae > Neophocaena > Neophocaena asiaeorientalis. Next base: position 21,183,908 of record NW_020172779.1, on the reverse strand, counting down.
GGGAGCGACGGCGGCCTACCTCTGTGTGTCACCTGCCCACCTCTCTGTAGCAAGGAAAGGAGCTTCAGCACTTCTTCAGTAATGATGATGAAACTGGTATTAACTGAATGGCATTTATGGATTTTTAACTCTAATTCACAGTAAACCAGCAAGCCATATGTTGAATCCAACCAAAAATCGTTCTATTCTGCTGCGTGTCTCATCCGATTGTGAGAAGTTTCGAGATACCTGTTTGTACAAAGAGGAATATAAGTATTATTACTTGCTGGAGGAACACACTGAAGCAGAAAGAGAAGACGTCTTAATTTATCCTTAAAGATATATGATAGAATTATTTATATAGATAGAGTAAATATATATATATATATTTTTTTGGTGGTAATGAAAATGGCTCCGCAGAATGCCGACTCAGAATCTCTGCAAGTTCAGGAGTTGCCGGTGCCCCTGCCGGACCTGCAGAAGCCGGGGAGCGCGGAGGCAGAGACGCACGACGAGACCGTCAGCGAGGGGTCCATAGACCGCATCCCCGTGCGCCTGTGGGTGATGCACGGGGCTGTGATGTTTGGCAGGGAGTTCTGTTACGCCATGGAGACGGCGCTGGTCACGCCGATCCTGCTGCAGATCGGTAAGTGCCGCCTGGGCTTCCACGGGGTCCCGGCCCCGGGCCTCACACGCCCGTGAGTGTCGGCACACGGAGCACCGCACGCTGGCTGACGGCTGTCCCCGGTCTCCTCTCCCTTCAGCCTCCTCCGATGGGCTTTCCCCGTGTCCCCTGGCGGGGGTGGGGTGGGGTGGGGTTGGGGGGAGGTCCTCGGATGCTCTCGTGGAGTCAGAGGTCCCAGCCAGCTGGTGGCTGGGCGTTCGGGCGTGTGTGGCGTTCCCAAGCTCTGGCCCAGCGCGTGCCGACCTCCCCCAAGGTGCCTCCAGACGCGGCCACCAGCTGGGTAAGCCCTTGAACCCCGCTGCCTCTCACTCGTTCGTAAAGTGAGGTCAGTCGCAGACCAGCCCGGGTTGTTGGGCAGGAGCCATGCCGGCGCTCAGAATAGGGCCTGGCTGAAGAAGACACCAAAGAATGCTGTGTGTGTGTGTGTGTTTGTTTTGTTTTACTGTCATCATATTGTTGTTATTATCGACTTAAATCTGAGTTTACTGTGGACTTTAGGTGGCTGAATGATGGATATTTCCAGAAATACTCGGATTCTCAGAGTTTGCACTCAGGTTAGCATTACTAAGCCTGGTATATGAAAACGCTGACATCCCTTCCAAATTACCACCGGGGGTGCCTTAGGCCCTAAAAATGTGGCCAGGTATTTAATTTTCCCCGTTGTCTAAGAAAGTTTTAAAATCTGTAATTTTCCAACTGGATAAGGGGCCAAACTATTTAGAAGCATGTTTCATTCTAGAATTCCACATGTCTAGTAAAATATTTAAACAATCTATTTATTTTGGCTGTTACAGGAAAGTTTCTCTGAACATGGTAAAATGTTTCTTGTTCAGAGAGCACAAGCGAAGGCCCAGCGTGGTGCAGATCAGTTAGAGAAGCATGCAAACCCTTCAGTTATGAACAGGCCCCCTGGCGTCAGGGCGCTCTGCAGGCAGATGCGCTTGGGCATTTCACAGCACAGCAGGTGCCGTGCACGTTAATAAAGGAGCAGGCTCGTCACTCTTAGTGTTTAGGTTGCTGTGTTTCAACATGTTTTCCCTTTGGCATCCCCGGTGTTTTATTTTTCATCTTTAAAAATAAGAGGCCTGGGCTTCCCTGGTGGCGCAGTGGTTGGGAGTCCGCCTGCCGATGCAGGGGACACGGGTTCATGCCCCGGTCCGGGAGGATCCCACATGCCTCGGAGCGGCTGGGCCCGTGGGCCATGGCCGCTGGGCTGGCACGTCCGGAGCCTGTGCTCCGCAATGGGAGAGGCCACAGCAGTGAGAGGCCCGCGTACCGCAAAAAAAAAAAAAAAAAAAA
>NW_020172779.1:21181377-21181728 GCF_003031525.2 Neophocaena asiaeorientalis asiaeorientalis | reverse complement strand
AAGGGGCCCCAACAATGAGAGGCCCCCGTCCCAAAAAAAAAAAAAAAAAAAAAGAGGCCTGAGAAAGTGGCCCGGATGAGTTAAGAACCTTTTCTGGAGAGTTGGGGGTGGTGGAGTGTGCACCACGTGGGCCACTCTTTGTTCTTTCATCCGTGTGTCGATCACCTCTCATTTACCCTGCTCACCTTCCTCGGGTGCCCACATGTGCCAGGCCACTGGGGGTGGATAGGGCGCCATGTCTGTCCCCGTGCGGCTTAGTCCTCGTGCTGGAGGTTGGGGAGTGACCCGCCTTTGCTGAGAGGAGAAGAGCTGGGGTGAGATGCCGGCCCCCAGAGGTTGCGGCACACCCCC
>NW_020172779.1:21153564-21181312 GCF_003031525.2 Neophocaena asiaeorientalis asiaeorientalis | reverse complement strand
GGCTGGGGAGGCCTCTCAGGGTGGGCAGCTCCAGAGTGGCAGTGAGGCGAGAGGCTTGGAGACCACCTTTGTGGCCAGACCTCAGGATGGGGTACATCCGGTGGCAGTTAATCTTACCAAGCATTTATTTTGTCCCTTTGATGTGCAGCGATGTGGGTTCGTGGGTTGAGGCCTTAACGAAAGCAGTGTGGCTAAGCTCATGTGGTCAGAGTCAGGCACCATTATTTAACTTCTAGATCATCTCACCATGGTTATGGTGACAAATACAGAATTCAGAACCTCTGATTACTGAGAAATAAGTTGGTACAATTGGTAGAGATTTGGGAGCTCTTATTTCCACATTTCCTTGGTGATAAGTTATGTGTATTATGGCTGGAACCAACACAGCTCCTTGGAACTTTCACACTTTACAGGTTGTGAGTCTCAATTTCCACACAACTTACATTTCATTGTTTGGTTTTGAGTATTTCGTGTAGTACATGAGAATTCTATCTATTTTAGGTATTCCAGGGTAATACGTATTATACTATATGATACGTAGGCTAGACATTAAATGTAGCTTTTGAAAGTCACAGGTACGTTGGTTCCATATAAACATCCAGAAATGGTGATGGAAAGAGGGAGGATTGTCGTCACAGGTGGCCGTGACAAACTGACCCAAAGGGGATGAAGGTGACCCTTGTCATTGACCCTAAACACTGCATAGGTCATGGTCATGGGCAGAGCAGGACTGTGGACAGAGGCTGTTTGCACAGGTTAAAGGAATGCTGCTTAATGAGAGTTGTTCCTAGATGGGCTTAGACTGCAAACAGACAACAGACGGCCAGTGTATTTCTCAGGGTTGTACTTTCATTATACTCTTAGGGGCAACGTAGTATTCAGAATTTTCTGATCTGAGTCAGAGCTTCTTAAAGTTGTCTGTCACACCCTGAGGTGGGGTGTTTATTACTGGATTTTGTATATTAATAATTATTAAAGCTGAAACAGTATTCTCCCACTCAGCGTGGACAGTTTGATCCCCTTGATAGACAGATGTCTGCAGTTGGAACCAACACCACAGTTAAGACCAGGAATATTTTCGTTGTCCCAGGAGGCTCCCTAGTGGCCCCTCACATCAGTCCACCTTGATCCCCAGTCACCACCCGCCCGCCTCTGTCATACATAGTTTTGCCCTTTCTGAAGTTCGTGTAAACAGCATCACACGATCCGTGGCCTGGTTTCTGCAGTGCTTTTGTGGTTGAGCCGTCCATCCTGCTGCACTGACTACTAGCTCACTGAGTGGACCCACCCCCCTTTGCTCTGTTCATTCACCAGCTGACGGACAGGTGGATTGTTTCCATTTGGGAGCTGTTTCAAATAAAGCTGCTCTGAGCATTACCTGCAAGGCTCTGTGTGGACCTGTGTTTCATCTCTCATGAGTAGAGACCTCGGAGTGGGCGGCTGGCCGTACGGTAAGTGCCAGGGTTGCTTTCTAAGAGAAGACCGTTCCCTCCAGCCTCCACATCCTTCGCGGCATTTGTGTTTCCCTAATGGATGCTGACTCTCAGCAGCTTTCCGTGTGCTGCGTGGGCATTCGTGTATCTTAGATGAAGTGCGTGTTCACGTTTTCTGCTGATACTTCAGTCAGGTTGTTTGTCTTCTTAATGAGTTGTGAGAGTTCTTTATTAAAGAGTCCTTTATCAGATATGACGCCCTTGGGCGTCTAGTTCTGTCCGAGGGATGATCCTGTCTTGCACGTCGCTTCTGCGGTGAGTGGCGGTTTAGATGTGATGACGCGCAGCCCGTCCCCGGGCCAGGCTCTTGTGGTCAGTGTGTGCGTGTCCTCCGCCCCCGGGGAGGCTCCGAGCAGCGCCCGCAGCGCCGTCGTCCTGTCACTGTTCCTGCAGGTCCCCACCCTGCCCTGCCCCCTTTAAGGGCAGATTCAGATGGGCTCACCTAGTGGCCCGTGCCCAGGGGAAGCTCACTGTGTGTGTGTGGAAGGAAAGAACGAGTGACGTGCCTTAGATGCCAGACGTGTCCACGTGGCCTCGTCAAAGGCTGGACTCCTGGTTTCCTCGGTCCCGGACGGCCTGCCCCGACCCGGGCACATGAGGCCTCTGGACCTGCTGGCGTGTAGGACACAGAAGGCCTGTGGGGAACTAGGGAACACTAGGGTCAGTGCCCACCCCAAACGGAGCTAATATGCATTGCCTCTCGTTCCGATTGCGTGTGTTTGCCCTTTAAGCGGATGTGGCCAGTCTCCGTTAGAGCTGCGCAACCGCTCAGATGAGGACACACGTAAATACTATGGAGACAGCGTTACTCACCATCCCACGTGAGGAAGCAGAGGCTGGGAGGGCTGGTCCACCTGCCTCGGGGGAGCCCACCAGGGGGAAGTCGGGTGTGTTTAAACCTTGAAGTGTCTGGCCCGTGTTTCAGCTTCAGCATCCTGGCAGTGGAAGCTGTAGGTTTCACTGTGTGTTACAGACCTTTCTGGTTTGTGGTCTCACGGCCATCCGCGAATAGAGCAGGTGGGCTGCGCGGTGAGCAGAGCTGAGGGAAGTCAGTGGTTTCAGCTTGAATCCCCAGCCCTCGGCCTGGCCCCTCCCTCCATCTGCATTTCAAGTCCACTGCGTTGAGGACCAGGGGAGTCACAGGCTGGGAGATGGGGTGCCCTCCACGCCACAGGGGCCCGGCAGGAGGATGGATAGGGGCAGGGAGTGGTCGCCGCAAGGTGGTGCTCGGAGGATACACGGAGTGCGCAGGCCCCGGGAATCATGACTGGTTCCCATGTGCTTCTTTTGTCCCCAGCGGGCACCGAGGTGGGGAGCTCATCCCCTCCCTGCTGGCTCCACTTCATGGTGGAGACACTGAATTCTGAGTCCTCCTCCGGGAGGTGAAGCACACACCCTAATCGGGAGGGAACAGAGCCCCACGTGGTCTTGGTTCTGAGACCATGGAGATCCTGACAGCTTTGGGTGCTGGGCCCCATCAGGGGGGCTCCAGGGTGCGCCTCACCCGCCAGCAGGTTCCCTTCCCCTGCTTCTGGGAAGGTCCTGCCACATCCCCCCTGCGTGGTTCTTTCCAGTGGCGGGCGTCCCAGCCCGTGGCCGCCCATCTCAAGTCGTCTGGGATTCACTTGGTAATTTTGTGGCATACTGAAGGGTAGTGGCTTTGTTAGAATCTGTATTTTCTATTTGGTTGGAATAATTCTTTTCATAATTGAGTGTGTCGCTGGAATCGAAACGGCTCCTTCCGAAGGTCGGCGGCCTTGCCCGGGCGTGTGTGGGTGCAGGAGCCCGACTCATGGCGGCCGCTTTGAAACCCCACCATCTCTTCCCAGGTTTCCATCGCCTGGCGTTGAGGTTGACAGCTGGAATCCGTATTTAGGTTAGAGTTAACTTCCGTGGTCCGTCTGTGAGCTCAGACCGTGGTGGTGGGGTAGGTACCGGGGAGCCAGCCTCAGCCACACGCCTGGGCTCTGCACACGCCCTTGGAGGAGGCCAGGTCATTCCTCTTTCCAGCGGTTCCGGGGGGCCAGGGCAGGAGCAACCCCACTGATGACAGGTCAGAAAACCTTAACTGGGCTGAGCAGCTTGTTACCTGGGGCACCCACCACCCAGGTGACAAACCAGGTAACTTCATTCTCATGAGATGGTTCTTTTGCCAAACCAATATCAATTCCTGGTTCCTGACACGGTGCAGTGTGGTGGCTTCTCTTGTGGCGGAGCACGGGCTCTAGGTGTGCAGGCTTCAGTAGTTGTGGCACGTGGGCCCAGTAGTTGTGGCATGCGGGCTCTAGAGTGCAGGCTCAGTGGTTGTGGCTCATGGGCTTAGTTGCTCCACGGCATGTGGGAGCTTCCCGGACCAGGGCTCGAACCCGTGTCCCCTGCATTGGCAGGCGGATTCTAACCACTGTGCCACCAGGGAGGCCCATAAGTGCAGTTTAAATTGGAACACTGTAAACTGTTTGTGTTTGCTGGCCCCTGGCGTGAAGTGTGTGCCCCGCCACCAAGGACACCGCAGCACTCTTGGCCTCGTCCACAGCAAGGCTTTTGTCCGACCAGTTTGGGACCTGAATTGAGGGCCCCTGATTCCAAGTGAGCACCTCTTGTGCCGGAGCCTCTGGACCGGCAGCAGTGCTATCCCTCAGTGGTAGAAGGCGATGCCGCGTTGCTGGGCTGTGGAGGACAGAAGGCCCATGTGACAGCAGAGGAGGAGGTGGGTGTGACGCCAGGACAGCCCTCCCTCCCTGGTCCTATTGGGCGAGACCTCTGGTCGGCCACAGCATGGGAGGAACGCCCACCTCTCGTGGGAGACACTGCAGGCCAGCAGTCCCATGACTGCCGTGCCGTGAGCTCGGGAAGAAAACGGAGCAGGCCCAGTGCAGCCACCGTGGTTCTACATCGTCCCTCGCAGGGGAGGGTGCCTTTAAAAACCAGTTCTGGGCTTCCCTGGTGGCGCGGTGGTTGAGAGTCCGCCTGCCGATGCAGGGGACGCGGGTTCGTGCCCCGGTCTGGGAAGATCCCACATGCCACAGAGCGTCTGGGCCCGTGAGCCATGGCCGCTGAGCCTGTGCGTCCGGAGCCTGTGCTCTGCAACGGGAGAGGCCACAACAGTGAGAGGCCCGCGTACCGCAAGAAAACCCCCAAAAAACAAAAAAAACAACTTCAGTTCTGCTTTCTTGAATGTACAGCATTTTCACCAAGTTCAGCGGTCACGGTAGTGAGACTGCCGCCCCTCCCGCCCTGCAGCACCTGGTGCCGCCCCTGCAGGCAGCCGGTTTCGTGCGCCTTCATCCGGAGGTTCCCACACGTGTAACACACGCGACAAGCCCCCAGCAGCAGCAGAGCATCCAGGGCAGGTAGAGAGCCCAGGTCCAGGTCAGAGCAGAAAGCCCGGGGCTTTCTCGGGGCTGGCCTTGGGGCTGGCCACAGGTGCCTTCAGCATCACCGTCATCTCTCCCGCTTCCTGACAGGCCACGTCTGTTAACACAGTGGATTCCCACCATTCGTCAAACACTGCAGCTTTAGGAGGGGCCTGTAAAAATATGTTATGTTCTTAGGCTTCAGGCTCAAAGCGTCAGATAAAGGAGGTCAGAGGGGCACCTGTAAAAACTGCTGTTTTGTTAGTGTCCAGGGGGTTCTGGTAAGACCCACAAACCTGAGGCGAGGAAGAGGGTGAAGGTGTGGCATGCTGGGGGCTGTGGGCCCAGAGGCCCCAGCAGGCATAGCAGCATCCGTGCCTGCTTCCTGCAGGGCCTGTGGTCTGAGGGCAAGGGAGGGGCTGCCCAGGAGCTCCTGCAGACCAGCTCCTGCTGCATGCCTGGCGCTGGAGGTAGGTGCCCGTCATTTGCCTGCCGTGTGTGTGCATGTGTGCGCGTGTGTGCGTGGGTGTACATATTAATGTGTGTGTGCCCTCAGGTGCAGCTGATGAATCTGGCCTCAGAGTTGGGATCAAGTGGGAGCCTGGGGTCCCCTCTGAGAGTCTGGGAACAGCCTGCCCAGAGCCCTGAGCAGACCTCGCTGAGGGGCAGGCGCCCTCCTGGGCTGACCCAGTCTGTTCCCAGACAGCCTTTTCCCTTGGGAAGCAGACCCCCGCCCGTTGTTTCCTTCTTGGTTCAGGAAGTGTCCTGGAGGGAAAAGGAGAGTCATAGAGGAATGTCCTGTGGTCTCTCAGTTGACAGCGTCGGGGGTGCCGTGTGGCCTGGGAGTGACGGAGTGGTTTGTAGGGTTATTTGTGCGGAAGGCTAGGTTTAGTCTTGTCTGCCTCATTCAGGAGGAGTGAAACTTTGTTCATTCCGTATGTCTATTTTTCTTCATAAAACACTTTTCCACTTTCTGTCCTAGCTTAATGTGAATCAGGATTCCTAGGATATGATTTGTCCCAGCTTGAATCTCACCTCTTCTTCCTGTGGGAAAAACCTACCCTTTAAAAGCGCGCCTTAAAGAAAACATTCGAAGTTTAAGTGCCTCAAGCGCTGTAGTCATTTTCCTCCACTCCCCGGATTGCTGAGGGACTGACAGCAAGGCCCGCGCTGCTGCAGCAGGGTGGGAACATGACCCGGGGGCAGACCCGCTGAATCACCCGCCGCGTCGACACCCTTCTGTAATCCAGGCCCCTGCCCCCTCACGCCACCCTGAGTTGGAGGTTACAGCCCGGCCCGCCCAGTGCCTTCTTGTGCTGTTGACTCAGGCTGGCATTCAGAATCCACAGGGCAGCGCCCGGGAACACAAGTCTGTGGTGAGAATTGAGCGATGCAGGTTCGTATGCTGTATCCCAAGTGAAAATGCATGTCCCCTGCGGCCTCCCTGAGTGAGCACGATGTTGCCCGCGGGTGACCTGTCGCGAGTCCACCTTCTGCATGACGCATCTAACGTGGACCTTCCAGCAGGTGTGCTTTATACTCTGCAGCACTTCTGCAGCTCAGATGTGCCCGCCGCCTTCCTAGGAATGCCCTCAGTGTCTAATGGCGCCCCAGGGGCCTCTGCAGGTGGCACTCTTGGTTCGTCTTTCTGTTTTGGAAAAGGAGATCTAGCACCTCACTGCCCTCAGTTTCCTTTGTGCCACAAGAATTCCTAAGGCATACCTTTCTGGTTCACCTGGCACTCCTGTTTTTTTTTTTTTTTTTTTTTTACATCTTTATTGGGGGATAATTGCTTTACAACGGGGGGTTAGTTTCTGCTTTATAACCAAGTGAATCAGCTATATATATACACACCTGGTACTCCTTGATTTCACGAAGCTGCGTCACTTACGGGCTATTTTCAGAGAATCGGGCCACCGTGTCGCCTGAAAGAGGGACAACTCAAGGGGTCTGGAGGCCTCATACCAGAAGGCCCGGGAAATGGGCAAGTGGTCCAGGCACGAGTGGTGGTTCTGGGGACCAGAACCCAGGGGAAGGACACAGCGCCCAGCTTGTAACTGTGTTTGCTTTCGTTGCCCAAGCCGAGGCGATGCCCACAGGCCTCCAGAGGCTTTCAGGCCGCTGGGACATGTGAGGACCCTCGCCGTCACAGCGGGCAGGGGGTCCTGAGGCGTCTGGTTCTGGGCCCGTCCTCCGTGCCATCGCTGTTCAGTGCGTGGGAACCTCCCCTGTGTGGGGGTTCAGTCCTGGGCTGAGAACAGCTCAGGGTCTTTGAGTTTGAATTCTGCGTCGATGCTTCCAGTTTTCATTTTCAGCGAAAAACGGACCACGCTTGGCCATCCTCCATCAGGTGGTGGAGGGTTTCTTTGTTGTGCTTCTTATCCAACAGTTCTTCTCGCATCGCTGGAAACTGATGTTGTCCAGTCCTGGAGAATGTTATCAGAAGGCCCTCTGGGGATGGGTTCCCCCGGGACCTGCCCGCCCTGCGTGGCGCTTGGCTCACCCTGAGGCTTACACTGGGTTGCCCGTCTGCAGGCCCGAGGGGAGGGGCAGGTCTGCTCTGCTCCCCAGGGTCCCCTGCTGTTGGGAGACGGTGCTCAGGCTACTCCCGTTGGGACTTGGGGGACGATTGTCCAGCAGTCGGTCCTTCCCTGTGGAGAGATCGCTGGGCTCAGTCCTCGTCGTCCCCCTGCCGCCCGAGTGCCATCTAGCGAGGGGGCAGGTGCAGCCCAGAGGGCTGGAGGATGGGCCTTGAAAGACTTTCAGTCTAAGTGAAACAGTACAGACGCAAAAGGACAAAGGCTGTGTGATCCCACTCCCATGAGGCCCTGAGGCCCCGTGCATAGAATGTGGGCCCTGGGGGAGGGGCACGGGGAGTGAGGGAACGGGGGCAGAGTTTCAGTCCTGGGGGGACGGTGGGGATGTCCCTATCACTGAACCCAGCTCCCACAGGTGGTGAGAGTGGTAACTTTTACGTGATGTATATTTTACCCCCATTTTTTAAATGTGAAAGAAACCTGGATGGGCCTTACAGAATATCTGACTGAAAACTGGATTTCCTGCTGACGAGAGACTAAGGAAGCCTGAAGGGTGACACATGGCCCAGGCTGGGAGGTGGCCGACTGCCCGCTCTCTCAGTGGACGAGAGTTCCAAACACACGTGTGTGTCCGTGCCTGGGAGCCCTGACGTGACCGCCCACCCAGGCCGGGGGACCCTCGCAGTGCCCCCCAGAGCACAGGCAGCATGCCGGGGGGACCCATAAATAGGCAGGGGTTTGTCAAAGTCTCCTGAATTTTGACTGAGGTGATTGAAAACCTGTTGTGCAGGGCTGTTTTGTTTGCGTTGGGAAGTCTGGATTTCCTTGTGTTTCAGATCATTGTATTTTAGAAACAATGAAATGTCAGCTGCAGTCGTTTTTCCCAAGGAGCTCTGTGCCTGTTGTTCTTTTTCTGCTTCAGGTGGAGCCGCGTGCACGGAGCGGTCCGTGTGGGGTTGCCGGCGCCCTCATGCCAGCGATCGAAGGGCCCCAGGTCAGGGAAGGCCTGGAGGGAGGTCATCTCGCACGCTGGCGCCGAGGCTGTGCCTGGTGCTCACGGGGCCTGGGGTCAAGGTTGTGATTCATGGTCTGGAGAGGAAGAGTAGGAAGGGCAGTCAGAATACAGGTCACTGCCCGCTGTGTCAAAGGGAAGCATGCGGACAACAGGAACAGAGCAGGAGGCAACTCCCGGGCACAGAAAGGGGGCGGGGGATGGGGAAGCTGTGTGGAGGACGTGGCCCTGGGCCTCCTGGTTGCAAAGAGTAATAAGTAGGGGCTCAGTGAGCGAAGGTGAGTTGGCACATTCCAGGCCGCGGCATGGCAGGGAGGGGCGTAGGGGGAAGTGCGGCGTGTTGGGGAAGCTGTGACTAAGTCTGCGTGGCACGAGCTTGGTGCAGAGTCGTTTGAGGGAGCTCTGGCCCCTGGTGGGCCAGATCCTAGGAGGCCTCCTGTGCCACTCCAAGGAGGCGATTTACAGAGAAACCCGAGCGGTTCTGCCCTTGGCCAGTGTTGCACACACGAGCAGCGGCAAAGCAAGAATGGTTGTTAGAAGTCTTTTTTTTTTTTTTTTAATTATTTATTTATTTATGTTTTGGCTGCATTGGGTCTTCGTTGCTGCGCGCGGGCTTTCTCTAGTTGCGGCGAGCAGGGTCTACTCTTCGTTGTGGTGCGCGGGCTTCTCATTGCGGTGGCTTCTCGTTGCAGAGCACGGGCTCTAGGCGCACGGGGTTCAGTAGTTGCGGCATGGGGTTCAGTAGTTGTGGCTCGTGGGCTCAGTAGTTGTGTACGGGCTCAGTTGATCCGCAGCAGGTGGGATCTTCCCGGACCAGGGCTTGAACCCGTGTCCCCTGCATCGGCAGGCAGATTCTTAACCACTGCGCCACCAGGTAGGTCCTACTCTTTGCTCTTAAAAGCAACCCGTATAGCATGTGTCCACCAGCAAAATATTTCCCAGATGATGGTAATTTTGTCATTAAAAAACCAGCTATTTAAGTCTTACACGAAGTACATACACATGTATCAATAAATTATGTAAATCGTATATAGATGAATCCTTTGTCTTGGGGTGAGTGTAGGTTGTTTGCCCCCCGTTTAAGTGGAGAGAGGATGTGGGGTGTATCTTACAGCCTTTAAACTGATGGAAACATCACAGAAAGAAACTTGAAGGACTGCCACCCATCATGTTGAATTGGGAGTGATTGTTAGTACTTGATCTGCAAATCCGCAGCGGAGGTGTATGTAGCACGCCATGCAAAATGGGCAGAAACTGAAAGCGTTTAAGCCTCAGTTTGAGGCGGTCAGGGCTGGGCACCTGCGTGCTGTGCTGTTGAGTGCCGCTGGAAGAGCCCTGCCCCTGGGCCCGCACAAGGTCAGCACAGCCAAGGGTCAGGCCACAGGCTCCGCTCAGGAGGGGCGGGGGCAGCGAGTCTAGCGAGAGGGTGTGAGCCTTCATCAGTTTCAACCAAATTATTTATGTCCTTCAAGTCCCTCTAGACTTACACACCCTGCACTCTGCTGTCATTTCACAGCACGATTAGGGGGTGTCGCTGCCTGCTTTGATGGCAGGTCTCTGGGCCCAGCAGCAGCTCCGCAGGGCCACTCGCTCTTCCTCTTGCTCAGCCGGGAGCCTGACTCTGCCCCCTCTCGCTGCCGCCCTGCCTTGCAGGCCTGGCCGAAGGCCTTTGGTCCCCGGGTCCTCCCCACAGTCTCCGGACCATGAATAAGTCCTCATTTTCTTCACCGTTTTCCGGGCTAGACTGTGACAGCAAAGCAGGGTTTAACCACAGCCAGACCGGAAATGCAGTCTGTGTAGACCCAGCCACCACCTGGGTTTGAAGCGCTTTTCCAGGCACCAGCCGGCCCCCTGTAATCCGACACTCATGACTTATAAATGGGGCCTGTCGTGCCTCTCATGAATTTTAGTCATCCCACCTAATTGAAGAGCCGGGTAGGTGTCTCGCGCTGTTTGTTTTGCGTGGGGTGGTCGCCAGTGGTGTGGCCTGGGGCAGGGTGGGCCAGGCCCAGCCCTTGCAGGTCGTCTGCGTCTCTTGGCCCGCGTGTTCCACCTTCCCTGGCGGTGAGGCCACACGTGCGGGGGCACTGCAGCCCCTGTCCTCGGGGAGGGCAGGCCAGCTTTAAGGGGAGGACACCCACTTTCACAGTGGGTTCCGAGGTTGCCACGCAGGACAGCACTGCAGGCCAGGGCACGGAAGCCCCGAGAGCCCGGCTGCCGGGAAGAAGGCTCAGAGCCGAGCCTGGACGGGGAGCCAGACTGCAACCGCTGGCTTTCCCACATCACCAGCTCTGGGGCCCTGCCGCGCTGCAGTATGGCGAGGCCGTGGCCGTGCAGAGGAGAAAGTTCTGGAGGCAAGCTGTCTAGGACCAGGGGAAGGATGGAGCTGGCACACTCCCTGACCACCCCTGGAACCCTTTTCTGGTGGGCGGGGTGGAGGGATGCTCTAAGTGCTAACAGAAGGGCAGTGTCGAAACGGGCTCGTGAATAAGGCTCCCACGCTGGCCCAGGGCTGTGGCCTGTCATCCGTCAGTCCTCCCCAGGGTCCTGGACAAGGCCGTCTGTGCCGAGGGAGCTGGGGCTCAGGAAGGGAGGTGGCTTGCCCAGGGGTCCATGGCCAGAAAGTGTACACTCAGAATTGGAGCCTCTCCTCTTCTTGAGGGCAGGCCAGGCCTGAGTCTGCAGCAAACGAGGAGAGGAGAGCGGGGCTAACGGTGTTGGTTCCCGCTTCCCGCTCTTACAAGTGAGGTGTGCGGACCCCGTGGTGACGATGCCAGCAGCAGCTGTTCCAGTGATCTAATCCCTATACAAACCTGCAGATGACATCCTCTTACAGATTTTTGCAGGTGAGGAAGGAGGCGCCCACAGAGTCAGGTCAGTGGTGGAGCTGGGATTTGAACTCGGCTCTCAGCGCCCCTGCCCCTCAGGAGCTGCGCCTGCTGCGCTTGGCGGAGATGTGATAAAGGGAGATGGGGTTAGAGGTTTTTAAAAAATACTCCAGATCCTTATTGACAAAGGTAATAGCAACGTTTAGTAAGCATTTAATTTTTTAAGTTTCCAGACACTTGTTAGTTTTCATGTAATAGCGTTTTCAGGAGGTAGGATATAATGACCAGACCCTGAAGGCCCCACTGCTTGCAGCCCAGGGGCGTGCTGGAGCCAGCTCCTAAATTTCCAGGAATCCTCTGGGTCCGTCCTTGGCTGAGCACATCCATTATTTAAACATTAATTACGCGCTTACAGATGAATTGCGTTGACAAGGAAGGTAGCACATTCACGTGCCTACCTACCTCTCCGTCTACACTTCACTGTCCCCAGCCCTTGGAGGTGACCTTTGTGTGTCGTGTCTGCGTGTGGAGATGTCACGCAGAGGCTTTCTGAAACCCCGGTTCACTGACCTCGCTTCGGTATCGTGAGGTCGGCCGGAGGGAGTACTGACTCACACCAGGGGAGTCGGCCGGCGTCCGCAGGAGGGGTCCCCCCGCCCTAGCGCGTGCTTCATAACCTCGCTCCACCGGAGCTTTGGGGGTGTTGCTGCCCACTTGGTATTAAAACCAGAGCTGTGGATCGCAGCAGATAGGGTGGTGGCTGGGTTCTTTCCCCCCAACCCTAATTCGGGTCGCAGACTCTCAGAGTTGGGAGAGACCTTGGCTGCCACTGTGTCCAGGCCTTGCACAGGGGCCAGCCTGGGCCGGGGTGCCGAGTGGCCGTCGCGGGGCTCGGGGCGGGCTCGTTCCCCCCACCCGTGCCCTGGGCACGCTTGCTTAGTGCATGCAGCATCTGTTTTGAAGAGTGTGGGATGGGTGGGTGGCGGGGAGGGGCTGGTGCTCCAGTCTGCAGTGGGCTGTGCTCCTGGGAGCTGTGGGAAGAAGGACCCCCGCAGCCAGGCCCCAGCAGAGCAGGAGGGGCGCCCACGGGTTTCCCAGAGCCTCAGTGCCTGCGTGCACCTGGCCGAGGGCATCCAGCTGGGCCCTGGAGGCTCCTCCTCGTTCCAGCATAGGACCAGTGCTCCCACCGAGGTGCTGGGCAGCCCCCCGGGTGGGGCTGGCGGTCTACTCCCTAGAAACTAAGCCCAGCCTCAGGGCCAACATGAGGGGCTGGAGCATGTTTATTTTACCGGAAGAAAGGCCTTTGGGAACCTTCCGGAATTTGACTAATGGTGCCTTTGGTAAGTGCGAATCGTGCTATTTCCAGACTACTGCCTCTCCATCCGAAATGGCTCATTCGGCACCAGAGTCCACCCGCAGGGAGCACCTAATGCATACACCGAACGAACTCTGCGTCACGTGGCTCCCCCCCGCGGCACTGATGTCGCTGCTGTCCCCGACGTCACTGGGACTGGCCCCCGCGTGGCCCAGGTTCTGGGGTCTGCACCTTCAGGCACCCATCCCTGCTCTTTGATGCTGTGATGAGGGACATCTGTGTTCAGTTCTGGGCTCCCAGGTCCAGCCCGGGGCGAGTGCCTGGACTCTGGGAAGGGGCTTGGGCTGCACAGGATCCCCCGCGGACACCCACGGGGTCCGGCCAGTTGCACTCGGAACACCAGGGGTTGCTGTTCCAAGGGGGAGGCCCAAGAACAGGCATCTGAGCTTCTTCTTAATCCTTCTTCCTACCTTCCTGGGATTCTGGAAGGCTCCTTCAGCTCTGTGGCCCTCCCTCCAGCTGGACGAGGCGTTGCCCCGCTGCCCAGTGCAGACCCTCTCTCTGCTCGGGGCGGGGGTGGGGGGGCTTTCCTCGGGACCATGCCTGTGTCTGGGCCCCGGGGCCTCGGCCGGACCGGTGCTTTTTCATGGCTGTGGCCCTCAAGGGGGCTGCTTAGTGCCATGTTCCCCGCTGGGTTGGTTACGTTCATCCCGGGTTACTGCAGGCTGCCAAGCGTTCCCACAGAGAGCGGGTTCTCATGGCTTTAATGTTATCATGAAGGTTTTGTCTGAGAATACAAGCATATCTTGATGGGGAAGGCTTTGTCTATTGAGAGAAAGAATGTAGTTCCTATTCCTATTTCAGATCTTTTGTTAAAGATTTATAGGCAGCTTTCCCAGTCCCCTGGCCCCCTCCCCCCAGAAGGACCAGTTTATCAAAAAAGCCGCTGGCTGTGCTGAATGGGAGGCCGCGCGTGACTGAGCGTGGCCGCTGTCGCCCGTGACCTCACACAGCCCTCAGCGAGCGGTGACACCCTCGGCGTTTCCTGTGAACGGGGAGCCTTTCTGGTCCCACCATTGTTGTTCATTTTTGCCGGGAAGAAAACAAAAATTATTTACTACGCACCGGTGCTGCGTGTGTTTAGAGCCTTGCTGGGAAATGCCGTGTCCGGGGCATCCCAGCGTCAGCCACGCCAGGGACGGATGGGGTCGGGGCTATGTTCTCAGGGCTCGCTCGCTCCTCCGGGGCTGCTCTGGGGACGTGATGGGAAGTGTTTGTCTTCCTTGCCCAGCGCGGGGTGACCCCGGCTGTCCCCACACCCCAAGCACTCAGCTCCTGGTGGGTTCGCACTCCCTCTGCAGCCCAGGGGGACGTTTAGGAGAGCTGGGGACAAGGCAGAGGAGAACAGAGGCCGCTGTCGGTCCAGTCGGGCCTCCTGGGCGCTCCTGCCTCCTTGGTCTGACCAGCTGCTCCTGGTCCTGCAGCCTCTGCCCGGTTGCCCCTCCACGGAGGCCTTCCCTGGGTGTGGGGTGTCCCGTGCTGAGCAGGAAGGAGGACGGGGTGCGAGTGGAAGGGCCCGGCAGCGTCTCACGCAGCAAGCACGTGGTTCTGGCGCCCATGCTCACCGGGGCTCTGTGCCAGGAGCTGGCATTTGTGCCAACGCCCTCTACCCTCCTGGGGCCTCCGGCCAAGTCTAATAAACCAGGCCCAGCTGGGTTGGCAGGTAGGTGGCCTGGTGACCTCCGAGGGCAGTTTCAGGGTGGGGGCGGGGGCTCTGGGGGAAACCAGGCTGCAGTAGGTGGAGGGTTCGGGAGATGAGGAAGGAGTCGTTTGAACAGGGTCGGGTGGGGGGCGACGATGGCACCCTAACCAGAGGAAGGTGCAGCCCAGCCGCCTCGGCGGCTGTCGGAAGGACAGGCTGGAGCTGGTGGGGGCGGAGGGCAAAGCTGAAGGGGCAGGTGGGTTGAGGGTCTGACTCCCTGCCAGCCCCGAGCCATGTCGCTCGGTCTCTCAGTGTCGGTGCGCTGGTGAAGGTGGCCGAGGCTCCGGGGAGCCTCCAAAGCAGGTAATCCATACGTACCTGCAGTCCCTCCAGCTCCCTCTTGAGGCGGCCAGCGCTCTGGGTGGTGAGAAGCCTGGTGATGGTGGTGTTTCTGGGCTAGCAGGACACAGGTTTGGGGTGAATTGCTAACCAGCACCCAGCTTGACAACTTTCCTAATGAGTTCCTAAGAGTCACTTTAAATTGCGTGCCCGTTTTAATCTCAGTTATGCACGTGTTTTCAGAGAAGGTTGACGGAAATTACCAGTTTACATCTGTGAAGCTCGTACCTCATCCTCGTACTGTCACACGGGTCAGAGGTCACGTCACCTCTGCGTCTGAGGGGATGTGGCCACAGAGCACAGGCTCCCCCGACAGCCCTGCCCCGAAAGGCCACCTTCATCAAACTTAGCACAGGGCACAGCTCGGTGCAAAGGAGCCTTTTGGGGGGAGCGGGCGGGCACTCCAGCCCGAGCAGAGTCATATGGAATGGAGTCTGACTCTGGTGACGCGCACTTGAACTTCAGAAAGTCTGCGTGCGGGGTGAGCCGCGCTCTTAACCCGGGCAGGGCAGTGTCCTCGGCGCAGCAGCTCCTTGAGCAAAGTACACACACGACGGCCGCAGGCACAGGGGCCCCGGGAATGTAAATGCCGCTGCCCGAGGGGACCTGGCAGCGGGTCAGCCTGTCGGGTGCTGAAGCGTGAGCTGCCACGTGAGGGCTCCTTGGGGCTCCTGTCGCGGTCCCAGGGCAGTGCAGACTGCTCACGCCGTGCTCCCTCCCAGGGAGGGGCGAAAAGCGCGGGTTTCCAGGGGGCGCCTTCGGTGAAGATGGCTTTCTCTGTCACCTTGCATGGCCAGCCTCTCCACGCGCGTCCATGTCGTAGCGTGTACTTGGGAAGAGCACAGGCTTTCCATCGGCCAGACCCTGTGTGTCCCACATTTGCCGGCCCGGTCAGTCAGGCGTGGGCGGTGGGCACTTAGCAGCCAAGGGCGAGCCGGGGCCGGGGCATGTCTCCCAGGCACTCCCTGTGTCCTCCGTGGTCAGTCTTCAGTTGCTCCCGTCTGACGCAGAGCCTTGCAGCTCACAGACGTTCACAGAATGTTTGTGTAGGCCAGAGAGAGAGAGTGTGGACAAGCAGTTCTCTCATGACCAGGCCCTGTAGCCCCTCTCAGCACATGGTCACCACTGTGGTAATGAGCCCATGGCCAGCAGCAGGCACTTGGCCACTGTCTGTGTCCTTCCAGCTAAGAGGCCGAATCTTCAAGGAACAGTTTTATCCGTGCAGTTTCCCCTCTAGTGCCTGTCAGCACTAGAGAGCATCCAGAGTGGGAGAAGGCAGGGCACCCGGTGAGCTTCTCATTGTGTTTTATGGCTTTTTCCCTGAAGATTGGCCTCACGTGATGCCGCCCAGAGGGGCTAAAACACAGCTGGGTACCCGAACCCAAGGGCAGAGTGAGAGCTGGGGAACCCCTAATCCCATGTGTCATCTCTGCTCGTATCTCTTGGCAATTCCTGAAATGGGACAGATTTTAGCTAAAGGTAAAAAAGCAGGGAGACAGTTTTGAGTTCGAGTCCAGCCAAGTTAATTGTTTGTTAAAACAAAAGTATCAACGGTGGTAAAACCCGAGAGGGACTGGGTAGGATGAGTGCGTCTCCTAAAGTTGGCTTCTCTACTTCTTGTTACGTATTAGTGTTGATCTCATTTAAAACAGACGCTCTTATGTGCTGGATTTGTGAACAGTACGACTGTATCTCATCCCACCAATGTCAGGACAAAATTACTTTTTTATACTCACTTCTTTTTCAAAACAGAGATCCTGAATATAAGAATAACAGTCCAGCATTTTGTCAGTGTTTTTCAAAATTGATCTATTTTAAGATCACGTTATTCCTAAGTAATGTTCAAAGAGTGATGGGTAATCTGGATAGATACTTTTTTCTTGTATTTTCTCCTAGGAAAACTTTTAAAAGGCAAAAGCTTAACCAATAAGAGTATCAAATCAAATGTCAAGAAAGTATTTCCAGTGTTAGGACAATAAACGCCTGTGCCTCAAGTTAAGCTGCGAAAATTTGTTATTAATTTCTTGGGTTTTTAAGCTCTGAAATACATATCAAGTTAAACTTAGTCATGGCTGTTCTAAGACGTACTTAAGGAGAGAAGGAATCTTTATGTTCATTTTTTGTATGTGTTTTATACCTGAGTATCTGTGCAGAAACGCTTTTACCAGAATTATTCATCAAAGTCCAGTTATTGACCTTTGTGTGGGGGGGAAATACATCATTGTTCATCAGAGGAATGTAACAGAATATAGTCTCTGCCACACATCGTTTTACAATGTCTACGCTACAACTCAATACTATTAGGCATTTGGGGAGAAACGAAAACGGAAAACATGACCTTCACTCCAGAGAAAAGGCCACAAGGCACCTGACCCCAATATGATGACTTGTGTTGGAATCATCAGACACGTTCTGACTCTGCTTGGGGACATAAAGGAAAACAGGCTCCAGGTGGAGAGTAGAAGATCTCAACAGAGAAATAGAAGCTATTTAAAAAAAGAACCAAATGGAAATTCTGGAATTGAAAAATGCAGTATCTGAAATAAAAATTAACCTTAGGGATGAGAGAAGATTTCAGTGCACTAAGAAATCGGTCTGCAGAAATGACTTCACGTGAAGAACAGAGAGAACAAAGGTTGAAGAAAGAAATGAGCAGAGCTTCAGGAAGCAGTGGGACAGTGTCTGACATACGTGTAATTGGAGCCCCGGAAGAGAGGAAAGAGAATGGGGCATCAAAATGTGAAGTAAGAAATAACTGAAAACCTCCTTAAGTTTGGTGGAAGCTTAAACCTCCTTAAGTTTGGTGGAAGCTTCGTGAAGCAGGATGAATGTAAAGAGAGCCTCACTTAGGCTCACCATAGTCAAACTGCTGAAAAGCAGCAACAGAGGGAAAATCTCGAGGGCACCAGAGGAAGAAAAGACGTGTATGTAGTCATGTGGGCTGTCACAGCCTCCTCAGAAGACAGTGGAACCGTGTCTTCAAGTTCTGGCGGGGAGAGGAGTTGACCCAGAGTTCTGTATCCAGCAAAAATATCCATTAGGAACAAAAAGTGAGATAAAGAGAATCTAGGTAAATTCTAAGAGCATTTGTCATCAGCAGACTGTGTAGGAAATGCTGAAGAAGCCAAAAACAGCTCTTCAGGCTGAAGAGAAGTGACAGCACACGAACACTGGGACCTCAAGGAGGAAGAAGGAAGGGTACGGAAATGGTAAGACGGGCGGTAAAGAGAAAAGACCAGCTTCCTATTAATTCTTCTAAAATGAATGACTGTTTCAGGTAAAACTCACAGCACGGCGTGGGGTTTATCGTGTCTGCACGTGAAACGTATGTTCCAGCTTCACCATAATGGGGCTTGGGGTAAACGGGCACAGACAGTCACTAATTTCTTATGTGATGTGAACGATATCCACTAATAGACTGAAAGTTGACATGTAAGGCGGTCTCTAGAGCAGCCACTACAAAATAATGCTAAAAAGCCAATGTGGAAGCAAATGGAAGGTGGAGAAATACTCAGGTAACCAAAAGAAGGCAGGGAACAAGAGGAACAGAGACCCCAGGAGGGGGCAGACAGGAAGCAAGTAGCAAAACGGCAGCCCTGACATCACCCACGCGAGCAGTTACTCGAAACGTAAGTGACGAAACACGCCAGCGAGGAGACACACCAGAGTGGATGGAACAACAAGACCCGCCCATCTTCTTGTAAAACACCGTGACTGACGCAGAGGGGTTGAGGTGAAAAGGTGGGAACAGGCAGCCTGAGTCGGCTGGGGGGAGTATTAACCCCAGATAAAGGGGGCTTCAGATACAGATGAAGCACTGCCGGGGGTACAGAGGGCAGCTCACAGGACGGAAGGGTGAGCTCAGGAGTGAGGTGCCTGTGCTCCTGAGGAACAGAGGCTAAGACACGGGCGAGGCAAGGACAGGCAGAATCCAACAGTCATTCGCGGTCATTGTTGGGAAATTTCACACCCCTCTTTCCGCAGTAATAGGGCCGACTGAGCACACCTCAGGAGACGGACAAACCCTGGACAACACACAACCGCGCTGCCTCTAGAGCAGGGGTTGGCAGGCGGTTCCTGTTGGGGCCAGAGTGAGTGTTCCTGGCGCCCTGGCCGCGTGTCTGTAGCAGCTCCAAGCTCTGCCGTGGAGCTCAAAGCAGCCGTTCATCAGTGGACAAGTGTGGCCTCATTCCAATAAAACTTTATTTACAGCACTTTTTACATGTCAGGAAATGTGCTTACTTTGATCTTTTTCGACCATTAAAAAACGTAGCAACCTTCTTAACAGAAGGGGGCCACAGAGTTGCTCGGTCGTGTTCCAGAGCATTGACCTTGAGAAGGAGACGGGTTGGAACGGACACCTTTCCTCTGAGCAGCGTCGGGATGACAGTGGGGCCCCGCTGGCCGCCCTGCCCAGCAGCCTCCCTCGGGCCACGCCGAGCTGAGGTGCCAGGAGGGATCCAGTGCTGACTCCTCCCGTGTCCCCGACATCCAGGCAGGTGCGAGGGGTGATGCTGCGGGTCCCGCACCTCCCGTCCCTTGTCCCCTGTGAGAGGCCCGGCCGGGGTCGCAGGGCCTTCTGCTCTGTAAAGAGCTCCACCTGCCATGGCCCGAGAGACACCCACCCCCTCTGCCCCCGCTGCCCGGCACCCCATCCGCTTCTCTCCCTCAGACTCAAGGGTGCTGCCCTCCCGACCCCTCAGTCCCTGAAGCGCCATGGGTCACCCTGAGATGCTTGTCGCCTGGTGAGTTTGCTAATGCCCGTCTCCCTGGGACTGGAAGCTGCCGAGGCCAGGAACCACCGCTGCCCCACTGCATAGCAAGCACAGCCGGTCCCAGGAGTGTTGTGTGCCCGGTCTCCCTGCTCCTGGACCAGTGTTGAGTGCGTTCAACAGCGGGAGCCGAGATGACTGATGCCAGGAGGCATGTGTGTGGTGGGCTGGCTGGGGATGGGGAAGGTGGCCTGGGGCAGATGGTAGGCCTGGCAGGTGAGGGCACCGGGGGATGGGGTGGCCAACCACAGCTGAAGATCAGACCCGGGTTGGGGGCTGGCCAGCAGCAGTGCGCAGGGTCAGAGGTCGGTGGTTGGGGTCTTCAGGCTGACCCCGCTGCAGGTGCACCTCAGGTTTGGTTCAGTTCAACTGTTGTTGATACCTCTGTGGGTCTCCGCCCTCAGAGATGCCCGTCTCTTGGGATCGCATACAGGTGGTTCAGCAGCTGTGGAATTACAGCAGTGGTGGTGAGCCCTGGTGAGTGGGAGCCTCCCCCTCAGTGTTCTAAGAGGTACCAGGTAGGGAGGTGAGAGTCAGCAGGTGCAGAAGTCCAGAACACTTCCTTGTGCCTGAAGCAGGAGGGCCAGGCCCCCAGGGGAGACAGCAGGCACGGCAGGGAGTCGACGTGTGTGTACACACGTGCCTGCATGTGCACAAGTGCATGCGTGCTGCAGCTCTGCACGGAGCCCCATCCCCAAGCTAGTCACCGTTCATTAGTAAAGTTGTGACATTTGAAAAGCCAAACAATAGTTAAGAGTCTGTCCATTGGAGTAAAAACGCTTTCCTTTCTCTCTGAAACCGACTACCCCGCACCCGCTGAATGGTTTTGTGAGGGAGCCGTTTCTGAGAAGCCTGACGCTTCGACACGGTGCGTTCTTGAGCGTAGGAAGTGTCGCCGCGGCCGCTGTGGCCGGTACCGCTGTCGCTTCCCCAGTGCCTGACTTCGACGGTGAACGCCGAGGACCCAGGCCTACCATGCAAACCACCGCTTGCCAGCGGAGCACACTCGGCAAGCTTCTCATTTCCTGAAACACCCGTGCGTTCTGCTGACTTGACTCGGGAACAGAATTGGCCCTTGCTAAGGTTCTGTGTGGTGTGAAGGTCGAGGCTGACACCTTGAATTCTAGGCTGAATGCGTAAATATTTTCATGGGCACGTTCGCAACGATTTTGAAAGGTGCTTCCCTCCTCCTTTGAAAACGATTTCCTCCTCCTACACAGTTTATTTTTCTTAGTAGTTCAGCACAGTATTCCATTTCTCAGGGCCTTTGGTGGCGTAAGACATTAGCTAACAGTCGCTGGGGTGCCAAGGCACGCTTTTATTTTTTTTATGTAAACTCTTCATTGAAGTATGACATACAGAGAAGGTGCACGATCCAAGTCTCCAGCTGGGCGAGTTGTCACCAGGGACCCCCATCCAGATCAAGATCAGAACATACCAGGCCGAAGCCCCTGCCCCTCCCACGGGCGACCAACACCCTGGCTTCTGCCAGCAGACACTCCTTTGGCCCCGTTGGACATCATGTAAACGGAACCCACAGTGTGTGCCCTTGTGCACCCAGCATGTGCGGGATTCTGCCGTGTTGTCCTGCGTATGAATGAGACAGACTCAGTTTCTCATTGTTCCAGTGGCGATGGGCGTTGGGTTTGTGTTATAGGGAGGAAGCATGTAGAGTGGGGTGGGGGGTACATAGACTTCGAAATCAGGCAGCCCTGGGTTTAAGTCCTAGGCTCCTACTTTTTCGCCCTGTGACCCGGGGCAGATTGCCTACCTAAACCTCTCTGATCTTCAGCTTTCCCGTCTGTGAAATGGATACAGTAATCCCTGCCTCCCTGGGCAGTTAGGGGGATTAAGCACCCGACACAACCCCCTGGTTCCAGCTGGACACACACTGAGGCCTCCCCTCTTGCCGCCCCTCAATAGCCGCTCAGAAGCCCACTGCTGGGGTCATTTAGTGCGTCAGTGGCTGCAAGAACCCTCTGCAAGACCCTCGTGATTTAGATTTCAGCTGTGAGGCCCAGGATCCCGGAAGCGGAGCGTCAGTACCCCGCCCGCCTTGTGGGCTGACGGGCTCAGTGCCTGGTCCCCGAGGGTGGCGTTGAGCAGCCCCTGAGACCCCAGGCCCTGGTCAGTGCCAGAGGAATGAGAGGGTCTTGCCCTCGTGCCGCTGCCCCTGCAGGTGCCTCTCCACGTGTGCATGGCGGCCCGCTGGGTCCTGTGTCCTGCACCGTACGCTTTGTGCCCGCCTGCCGAGTGCGCCCTGGGCGGGTTCCAGGACACGGGCTCTTCGGCCCAGGTCTGGCCTCGGGCCACCTGATGCTTCGCCATCGGGCTTTGGCTGATTTCAGACACCGGGCCTGGCAGGTGGGGACGTCTGCCTGGGGGCTCTCTAGCTGGCAGGCGTGTGTGCGCGCGGCCCGAGCTGCCTGGGGCAGGCGGTCTGCAGCGTGCCCGCCCGCGTGTGTAACGGCCCGCGTGTCTGTTGCAGGCCTTCCGGAGCAGTACTACAGCCTCACCTGGTTCCTGAGCCCCATCCTTGGCCTCGTCTTCACCCCCCTCATCGGCTCCGCGAGTGACCGGTGCACCCTAAGCTGGGGCCGCCGGCGGCCTTTCATCCTCGTGCTCTGCGTGGGCGTGCTCTTTGGAGTGGCACTTTTCCTTAACGGCTCTGCCATCGGTGAGTGTCCTGCAGAGCCCTGCCTGGGACTCGATAAGATGCGCAGGTTTAAAGAATTTAGACCGGCTGGTCCTGGACTGGGCAGCTGTGCAGAGCCCTGGGCGCCCGGGCGGTGGCCAGGCCACGGGCCCCACGTGGGAACGCCGTGGGAACCTGTTCTCAGGGAGCGTTTCCTGTTGTGATCCGTTTGTTTTTCATGCGTATCTGACACCACGTCCTGTTTCCAGCATTATTTCAGAAATTATCTTTTCTCTTTTTTTTCCTCCTTTTCCTAGGCTTGGTGTTGAAAGTGTGCAGACCTAGCGCAACACTTTCTCGTTTGTGTCTTTCGTGTCCTCGTGGTTGGCTTTGCCTCTTTTTGTTGTTGTTTTGTTTTCAATTAAAACAACCACGTGTGGGAAAATAGCTTTTGCTTGAGAGCAACCGCCCGCACTGGTGAAAAACAAAACCCTGTTTTCTGGCAACGACTTTGTAAGTCGAAGGCTTAATCTGTGTCCTGACATAGGCGAGCCTGCCCCGAGTCTGCGTCAGTTCAGGCGGGGGTCACTGATGCTAGGAGGCTCAGGAATTGGGGAGGGCGGCGCAGAAAGGAAACTTTGCTCAGAGGCTGCGTGAGGCCGCCTGGGGCGAGCTCAGTGCCAGCTTGGTGGGGGCGGCAGAGGAAGGCCTCCCTGAGCTGAGCGCCCACCCACCTCCCCTCCATCCAGATGCCCTCGGATCAAGAGTCTGGGGGTGCCGCCCTCCTGGCACCTGTGGGCATAGTACTTAGAGGTCATGTTGCGGCTTTCTCGAGGACCTGTGTGTGCAGGTGGACCCGGCCCACTGTGGCCCAAACGCAGCGGCTCGGAGCTCCGGCCCGGTGCCCTCTGTCTTGCTGCACCTGTGTTGCTCCCGGGCATTGCCGGGTCCAGGTAGCCAGCAGGCCCCCTGCCCTCAAGCAGGGAGGGTGTGTCTGAGGCCCGCCTCATCTGCAGAGCTCAGGGGCTGGTCCTGGGTTCCAGACCATGAGCCCAGTGCCCCTCATCACTTCTGTGCACAGAGTGCCCCTCGGTCCCACGGCGGTGAATCCAGTAAAACCAGCTTTAGCTCAGCTGTCAGGGGAGCAGGTTGCTCTCTGGGTTCAGGGCCAGACTCACCTGAGGCAGGTGCGTGATTACGGCTCACAGCCTCCTTCCCAGAGCCCGGAAAGACAAAACTCTCCTTCCGTAAGGAGAGGCTGTGCCGAGAAGCACGTGCCCTTCGGGCTGGGGCGGGAGGCCGCTGTCTCCCCGGGAGGTCACTGCCTGCCACTGGGCTGAGATCGGCTGCTCTTTTGTGCCCTGCCAGGTCTGTCCCTCGGCGATGTCCCCACCCGGCAGCCCATTGGCATCGTCCTCACAGTGCTGGGGGTGGTGGTCCTGGATTTCAGCGCTGACGCCACCGAGGGGCCCATCCGCGCCTACCTGCTGGACGTGGCGGACAGTGACGAGCAGGACATGGCCCTCAACATCCATGCCTTCTCTGCCGGTGAGCGCGCCGTGCCCCGCCCGTCCCCAGGCCCTGGCCCCGCATTCGCCGCGCCCCGGTCCTCCATGCCTTCTCTGCCGGTGAGCGCGCCCTGCCCCGCCCATCCCCAGGCCCCGGCCCCCCGTTCACCGCGCCCCGGTCCTTACCCGGCTCGTCTGAGGTCGGCAGGGCTGGCGGAGGCTGCTCCCATGGCCTCTGCCTGAGGCTTTTTTGTCTCAGACACCGGTGAGCGAGGCAGTGAGCTGGGATCCTGGCAGGGCCAAGTGACTGTGGTCTGGGGCGGGGGACATGCTAGCCAGGCGGCCCCCGTCCAGGGCCCTGTGCTGGCCGCCCCCTGCAGTCGGGCAGCTTTCCCGTCCGATGGGAATGTGGGAATGTGAGCTCAGGGGATGGCAGGGAGCACGGAGAGCATTCGCCGGGCGGGCAGCCGCCTGTTTCTGTCCCGATTCATGAAGCAGGAACCTGTCAGGTCAGGATTCCGAACCTGGGCTCAGGTGTCATTCCTCATGTCCTTGTTCCTCCCGTTTTCTCTGAGTGGCGGCCCTGGACCCCTGTGTGTGTGTGTGTGTGTGTGTGTGTGTACCCGTGTGTGTGTGTACCTGTGTGTGCGCACGCGTGTGTGTATGTGTGTCTGTGTGTGTGTGTTGGGGGTGTTGAACTCCCGTCTGGGTTCCCCCCCGGCTCGGCTCGCCGCTCACTGCCACCCCTCCCCATCCCTCAGGCCTTGGCGGGGCCATCGGCTACGTGCTGGGGGGGCTGGACTGGACCCAGACCTTCTTGGGCTCCTGGTTCCGGACGCAGAACGAGGTGCTCTTCTTCTTCGCGGCCATTGTGTTCTCGGTGTCGGTGGCCCTGCACCTGTTCAGCATCGACGAGGAGCACTACGGCCCCCAGCAGGAGCGCAGCGTGGACGCGGCCGAGGCCCCGGCCCCCGGCCCCCGTGCCGGCACCCTGGACGGCGGCGCCCTGTTCTCGGACGAGGTGCAGTCGGCACACGAGCTGGCCCTGGACTACCTGGACGCGGGCATCGTGCGCAGCAAGAGCGACTCGGTGCTGCACGTGCCGGACGCCGCGCTGGGCCTGGAGCCCGAGCTGCTCTTCTTGCATGACATCGAGCCCTCCATCTTCCGCGACGCCTCCTACCCTGGCACTCCCTGCAGCACCAGCCAGGAGCTCGCCCGGGCCCGGCCGCCCCGCCTGCCCCCGCTGCTCTGTGAACCCGCCGGGGAGGACGAGACCCTGCTGGAGAACCACCTGAGCACGACTGGGCTCCCCAACGGAGGCAGCTCCCCACCCCACGGCGGCCTCGGCGGCTGCAGCCGGACGGACGTGAAGCCCACGGCCACGGCGGGCTCCGGGCGTCGGCGTCGGCACGTGTTCCGCCGGCAGGCCTCCAGCACCTTCTCCTACTACGGCAAGACCGGGTCCCACCGCTACCGCTACCGGCGCGCCAACGCCGTGGTCCTGATCAAGCCCTCGCGCAGCATGAGCGACCTGTACGACCTGCAGAAGCGGCAGCGGCAGCGCTGCCGCCGCCGCAACCAGAGCGGGGCCACCACGTCCAGCGGGGACACAGAGAGCGAGGAGGGCGAGGGCGAGACCACTGTCCGGCTGCTCTGGCTGTCCATGCTGAAGATGCCCCAGGAGCTGGTGCGGCTCTGCCTCTGCCACCTGCTCACCTGGTTCTCCGTCATCGCCGAGGCCGTGTTCTACACCGACTTCATGGGCCAGGTCATCTTTGAGGGGGACCCCAAGGTGAGCGCCCGGGCACTTGGGAGGGGGGCGGAGCCTGGCTGTGGTGACTGCCTGGTTCCCTGGCGCCCAGCAGGCCGCCCCCAAAGCTGCGGGGGTGCATGGTGGGCTGCCAGCCAGCGTGCGGCCCTGCCGACACGGTCGGGAGTCGGCACGTGCGCCCGAGAGGGCATTCACACTGGGGTCCGCGGCGAGCAAACGGCAGGCTTCGGCAAGTGCCGGAGCGCCGAGGAGCCAGAGGCAGGAAGGCCCGCTCCCGCCGCGTACAGACGCCGTGCACAGAGGGTTAAAGCAGCGATGTGTTGGCTTGTGGCCGGGCCAGCTGGGCCTGGGTCCTAGTCCCCGTGGCGTCAGCTGACTCGCACCTGTGCCCGTGTCGCCCAGAGTCGGGCTGGGAGGTCTGAGATGGTCCCAGCTCAGGCTCAGGCCTTCCCGCCCCACGTGGTCCTCACCGTCCTGTACTGTCTGAGCTGCTTCACGCGGCCTCTGGGCTCCAAGAGGGCAGAGGCAGGAGCTGCAAGTCGCATCTGCCAGACGCGGGGCAGGAGCGAGGCTGGGGGCGGGGGTGCAGACGATCTGCCACAGGTCCCGGCCTAGGCCGCGGCTGCTCCTGTCTCCGTGCGGTGCTACCACGGTGCTACATGGCTAGTCTGCAGTCGAGATGTAAATTTCCACGTAAATGACCTCCTTTGCCCAGAGGTACAGCACGCTGTCCCCACCCCCTGAACCCCAGTCTCGTTTCTGGAACAGGCTCCATCCAACTCGACTGCATGGCAGGCCTACAACGCAGGCGTGAAGATGGGCTGCTGGGGCTTGGTCATCTACGCGGCCACCGGTGCGACTTGCTCGGGTAAGCGGCCCCCAGTCAGGTGAGCCGTTTGTCTGGATGTGCTCCATGACTGGAAAGACCGACGGGCATTCTGATCTGTGGATGGCGGGCCCTGACCAGACAGGGCCACCCCTCAGGGACAGCAGCGTAGAGATCCACTCGTCCTCACCTTGGAAATAAGCCACCTTAGCCTGATACTGGGAACCGGTGTCCTGAGACCCGCCGTGGGCTGTCCTCTGGGCAGGCGCCTGCCCAGGCTCCTCGGGGAGGGGTCTGACCACGGCTCAGGGGGTGGCAGCACTGCAGGAGCTGTGCCCTCAGCCAGGGGGAGGTGAGGCAGGCATCCTGGGTCCTGCCTGAGCGCATACGGTATGTTTGGGCCCTGCCGGAGGTCAGGGTGGCTGGAGGAGACAAGCAGCCTTTCCCTGGGGTCAGCTGTGTCCTGGAGGATAGGGGGTGGGAGTGACAGGCTTCAGTCCCGGGAGCGACATGCTGGCACAGCTTGTGGAAACGAGGCAGAGCCGCAGTTAGGGGTCTCCTGGCTGAGCCTGGGCCCTGGGCCGGGCCCCCTGCCTGTGCTCTTACCTGAGGATGACCAAGATAACAGCCAGGGGCAGCGGGCAGCCTTCATGACGGTCATAGTGCTGTTGATGCTTTAATAGAGGACTTCTCGGGAGAGCTGGGTCAGGAAGGGTGAGCAGGAGTCTGTCCTTCCAGACCCAGAGGGGGTGGGTGCTCGCGTGGAAAACCAGCAACGACTCGGTCTTCGAGGCAGGACCAGGCACAGGGCCCAAGAGGGTGCCGAGTGGGCCTGGACTGGTGGAAGGATCGGGAAGGCCTGACCTTGCAGGGTAGGGAGGCCCCAGGGAGCTGCAGGACAGCACCAGGTCATGGGGTCTGGGGCCAAGAGCCCCGCCTTCCTTCTGCGGTGCGGAGCTCCCGGCAGCCGAGTGGGGCACGGTGAGCTGTGGCCCGTTAGGGAGCACCACGTGGTGGCCTAGCGGGCAAAGAAGAGGGGCGGCCGCCTGTTCCTGGGCCGGGCTGAGCGCAGCGGTAGAGGGAGGGTAGCGAGTGGGCGGCGCCTGCCAGTCACCGCGGTGGCCTGTCTCTCTGCAGCCCTGCTACAGAAGTACCTGGACAACTACGACCTGAGCATCAGGGTCATCTACGTGCTGGGGACGCTGGGCTTCTCCGTGGGCACAGCCGTGATGGCCATGTTCGCCAACGTCTACGTGGCCATGATCATGATCAGCACCATGGGCGTCGTCTCCATGAGCATCTCCTACTGCCCCTACGCCCTGCTCGGGCAGTACCACGACATTAAGGAGGTAGCTGGTGGGTGAGGTCCTGGGGCAGGGTCAGCAGCTGTGGGCGGCTCTGGGGTCCTCACCAGCCCTGCTGCATGGGACATTCCTGCTCACGTCTTCCCTCGCACTCGCATCCCCGGCCTGTGGCCTACCTGGGGTGGACTTCGTGTGTGTGGTCTAAGGTAGATCAGAACTTTTTGGCTTCCTCACAAAGGATGGGGATGGCCTCGTGACCCAGTGTCCCCACCCACACTGCCGTGCCGTGA
>NW_020172779.1:21147083-21153389 GCF_003031525.2 Neophocaena asiaeorientalis asiaeorientalis | reverse complement strand
GAGGGGGGGGGCTGGTTGGGGGGGGGGGGGTCTCTGTATCCTCTTCCGTGGGTCTGTCTGTCCTTAGACAGGTCATGCTTCACTGTCTTACGTAGTTTTATAATCGGACCCGAAACCTCGCAGTATAAGTTCTTCAGCTTGGTTCTTCAAGACTGTCTTGGGTATTCTTGACCATTGAAATGTTAGAATAAGCTTCCGGGATTTTTTTTTATTGGAAACACATTGATTACATATATCAATTTAGAGAGAGTTCGAAGTTTATAGTATTGAGCCTTTATGGTATTCCCCAAGTATGGTGTATTCTATTAATTGTTGTAGCATATTTATAGATTCTTCTGGGCTTTCTGCATACACGATCACATCATCCATGGATAATGAGCTTTATTTCTTGCTTTCCTATTCTTCTTAAAGACAGTACTTACGTTTCTCATTTGTATTTCTTTTTAAATGAATTTATTTATTTTGGGCTGCGCTGGGTCTTCATTGCTGCACGCAGGCCTTCTCTAGCTGCGGCGAGGGGGGGTTACTCTTTGTTGCAGTCCTTGGGCTTCTCACTGCTCTGGCTTCTCGTCGTGGAGCACGGGCTTTGGCGCACGGGCTTCAGTAGTTGCGGCACGCAGGCTCAGTAGTTGCGGCTCGCGGGCTGTAGAGCGCAGGCTCAGTAGTTGTGGCGCATGGGCTTAGTTGCACCGCGGCATGTGGGATCTTCCCGGACCAGGGCTCGAACCCGTGTCCTCTGCATTGGCGGGCGGATTCTTAACCACTGTGCCACCAGGGAAGCCCCTCCAGTTCTTTTTTTTCAAACATCTTTATTGGAGTATAATTGCTTTACTATGGTGTGTTAGTTTCTGCTGTATAACAAAGTGAGTCAGCTATACGTAGACTCCAGTTCTTAATAGGTTTAATTTATTTTCCTTACCTTATCGCAATGGCCAGCACCTCCAATACTATATGTTCGATAGAAGTCGGGTGAGGACGGGGACAGGCAGGCTGAGGGGAAGGCAGGTTTTGTGTCCAGGCTTCTGAGCTAATGTTCAAACCCTGGGAAGGATGATCGATGGCTTGACCCCCCGGCCCTCACGCCTGTGTCCTCCTCTCTTGCAGTACGTTCACCACAGCCCCGGGAACTCCAAGCGTGGCTTTGGCATAGACTGTGCCATCCTCTCCTGCCAGGTCTATATCTCCCAGATCCTGGTGGCCTCCGCCCTGGGCAGCGTGGTCGATGCGGTCGGGACTGTGCGCGTCATCCCTATGGTGGCCTCTGTGGGCTCTTTCCTGGGCTTCCTGACGGCCACCTTCCTGGTCATCTACCCAGAGGGGTCTGAAGAGGCCAAGGAAGAGCAGAAGGGCCTGTCTTCCCAGGCTCTGGGCGAAGGCGGGAGCAGCGGCATCGAGAAGCCCACGGTCCTGAAGCTGTCCCGGAAGGAGGGCCCGCAGCGGCTCGTGGAGACCAAGTCGATGGTCTGAGCCGCGCCCCGTGCACACACATTCCAGGGTGGGCAGGGAGGCGGGGAGGGGCGGGGGACACCGCCCCTGCAGGCTGGCTGCTGTGGCCTTAGCGGCAGCGCAAACCAGAGTGGAAGCTCGGTAGTTGTAGGGTAGCTTTGCGCCACTAGGCAAAAATACCACGTTAGTTACTTTTCCCACAATTAAAAAGAATCATTTGAAATCTTTTTTTTTTAATTGAAAAGGATCTTTTAATTTCAACTTTGTCTTTTACTCTGCAGGTATATTATTCTGCATGGTTTAAAAGTATAAACCAGATTTACAACATAGACCATAAGTGATTTAGAAAAAAATAAGAATTTTGCATTTCTAAAGCTATAATTGAAAACAAAAAATATCTGATGTATTTTGCTATATCTTATCTGAATTCTTCAGATAGCAGTCATGCAGTCAGTGACTAAAACATCTTTATCGAATTTTTTTCCCTGTGGATGCCTGCAGGTGTTTGGACGTTCAGTCAGATCTCATCACATTTTGTTGGTGCTACAGCTATTGGAGAGTATTTTTCTCTATGATTACTTTAGGAAAAAAAATATTTTTTTCTTTTTTTTTTTTTCCCCCGAAACTGTGGTTTTCTTGGAAGAACAGCGTCTGTCTCCTGTTTTCCTCAGAGTCTGCCGCACTGTGCCCGGGCAGCCCTGTTCGTGGGCGGCGGGTAGCAGTAGTAGTGACACCAAAGCCAGGAGGAGGCAAGGCCCCCGGGTTCTCGTGGGGTGACCAGGGCAATTCACAAGGGCCAATTCCAGACATCCCGCCCAGCGGGCTGGGGTGGGCTGCCAGCGCCGGGGTAGCCCTTGAACTAGCAGACCTGCCCCTGCCTGCGGGCCTACCTGTGTGTGGCTGCCCTGCTCAGCCCTCCTGCCCGTCGTCCTGTCCGAAGCTCCCTGGAGAGGCTGTGATTCTCGTGTTGCACTTTGATTTGTCTGTAAACCATTTGTGCGGGAAATCCCGAGGGCAGAGCTCCCGGTGTGGCTCTGCCTCTGGCGCCCCACCACCAGGCCCACACGCCGGACACTCTGCACCCTTCTGACCTCTGCACCTGTTCACCCCGCTGGCCACTGGCATCGGAGCCGCCTCACGGTGAAGAAGTGGGTCTTGGGACAGAAGGAAGGTCCAGTCCACGGGTCAACTCGGCGCGGTGTTTCTGGTTTCGGCGGAGAACCAAACTCGGGCCCCGGGGGAGCACGGTCGTCACATGCTGCAGCTGTTTGGAAATGCTTTTCAAACCACACTCTCTTTATAACTAAGCAGTTTCTGCTTTTCTTCTTTGGAACGGTCAGTCTAGGTTTACTGATCTCAGGAGAAAGAAGGGAGGCCTCCCGCCCGTTACCCGGGTAAAGTGAGAGAGGATTGTAATCCTTCGCTGCCTCAAGTTGATGTTTTTTAAATAAAGGACTTTAAAATGCGTGAGAGTCACGCTGCAATATGACCACTCTAAAGCAAACATATTTCAAGATGAAATTAAGCAGTTTTTAAATAAACGACTTGGATTTTCTGTGTGTTGAAAGGAATAGCGGTATTTAGTGTATTGGACCAGCCTCTGGTCTTGCCCCATCTCTCCGTTGCTGGTGGCACTTCGTAGGTTGTGGTTTGTGCCCAAGGAGCAGCGGTGCCTGTCCATGTCGGACGTGTCCACAGGCCAGGTGTCCTCCCTCAGAAGCCCAGGATCACAGAGAACCGACCAGAAGATGGGAGTGTTTTCGATGGCATCGTAGCTGGAGCGTGACCTTGGGAATCTCATGCTTGGATGGGAAAGTCCTTCCCACCACTGGAGGCCCCCACTGACCCACTGGCCATCCGGTGTGTGCTTTTCAACACCCTCCCCCTCGCCTTCCGCTCCCCCCAACCAAGCGGGTGCCCCCAGCAGGTCACTTACATGCAATTCAGTGGCCTTCATAGCTTTCGGATGGTAGGTCCTCCCGCTGTGATTCGATCGCAGCCTGCGTTTAGCTGCTCCTCGAGGTTTCTCCTGGCAGCTAGAAAACAGGGAGGCCGGAGAGCATAGACTATATGGGGATGGTGGCGGGGATGGTGGGGAGAGGGCCACCCCTCGTGGGCCCGCCCCTATCCACAGCCAGCGCTCCCTTCCAGACCCAGGGCCCTCAGGGCCCGGCTGGGGTTTGATTTATAGGAGCAAGAGGGGCTTGTGGTGAGACCACCACCTGGAAAGCGTGTTGACCCTGGAGATCCCAGCCTTAAACTTGATCCGTGATCTGCACCAGCGAAGACATCAAAGGACATTTGTTGAAGTCACTGTTAGGACAAGAACCACGCTGGAAAGTGCTTGTGATAAAAGCCCACAGGGAAGGGCGTGGCCACTGCTGGCGGCTCCGGGCAGAAGCGAGTGTCCTGCCATCGAGCTTTACAGATTTCAAAGCCTCTGGCTGTTTGGGACCAAAGTGTGTCTTACTGTGTCGGTCTGGGAGGGCAGGTGCCTTGCGGTCTGGATCGGGGGCAGACATGGAGCCGGCCCGCAGCACTGCCCTCCCGGCCCCTCGCCTGGGAGCGAGCAGGGACCATCCTTGCAGTAAGGTTATTCCCAGGTCGCACTGACTTGAAGCTCTGTCGTCACCTTGTGTCTTAAGAGAAGCCGAGAGGCAGGGCGGGCGGGCGGGCTGCCTGCACGCGGTGGTTGCCGCCCATGGCTCAGGGCTGTGTGCTTCCTATCGCTGTACCTCAGGGCGATGTGGGGCGACTGCCCCAGAGCGGTCCTCTGTGGCCTGCTAACTCGAAAGGTACTCTGTCTGGTGTTCCGGCCAAGGGGACTGGTCAGGCTGTGACCAGTGGGCTGTGACAACCCCTGGGTAGGCTGGCCGGGTGGCTGATGCTGGAGATGACCCTGGAGTTGGCCTTGTGGGCCCTGGGGGTCTGCGGGCACCGCTCAGGGCCCGGTGTCCCTGAGCAGAGGGCTTGGCAGGGATTTGGTTGGTCACCGTGTCATATAAATGGACTTACTACCAAAACAGGGTAACATAGGTCTGGTTTGCACCCCTGGTTCCCTATAAAAGTCCGCTGAGTGGAGAATCAAATCGATGCCCCAGACACGCGGCGGGGTCTGCCCGTGCGGGAGCGCCCCCCCGTGGGGAGGCTCGAGGGGCCATCGAGGTCGGCCAGGTGGGACCTGGTACCCGTTCTGTCGGCAGGGTCAGCACTGCGATGTTCCCCGGGTGGCTGGAGGGCCCCTGAGCTGGGGGGACCAGCAGTGTCCCCCAGAGGGAGGCAGGACGGCTGGGTCGTTGGCTCCAAATAGTCCTCGGGTGTGTTTTCTTAAAGGCTCGAGTGTGTGGAGACGTAGATCTCTGGCCCCCCAGAACCCCAAGGTGGAGCCTCTGAGGGGCTGCAGGGGCAGGAGTGGCTGGTAGAGCTTGTGGGGAAGGGCCATCCTCTCTGTCCAGCCTTCGCCTTCCGGGCACCACAGGCCCCTGTAGCCTGAGCTGAAAAAACGCTCCGGGAGGTGCCAGCCGATCCCTTGTGCAGCTGAGGGCGCGCAGCAGCCGGTGACAGGGACAGCTGCGCAGAGCAAGGCTGTCAGACCCCAGATTCTCTGGACATGAGCCACGTTCGAGCTGTTGGGCTTCCACCCGGGCTTCTGTCCACCTTTGGCTGCCCCGGCTGTGAGCGCAGGCACCCCTGTGAGGGGCCTCCTGGGAAGGTTGCTGCCAGAAACGGACGTGCCCGACTCTCCGTGTTCCATCCACAGGCGGCTGCTTCTAGGACACAACATCCATCTCCTGCCCGCTTCCGGGCCTGGGGCCTCAGGCCTGCCTGACAGGGCTAACGCAAGGGTCCACCCCCGAGCGTTCCTGGGGCTCAGCTGTCAGCGGACTGGTGTCGATTCATCACAGCTCTTGGGCACCCGGTATGTTTGGGGGCTGTTGTCATTACCTCCTCATGGGGAGCCGCCCAACGCCGTCCTGGCCCCTTGGCCAGCCCATCCTCGGGAGTGGCCGCCTCCACTGGGCCTCCACCGAGCTGAGTGCCCACCTTGCCCTCTTGCCCTACCCCGGGCTGCCAGGGGGCACAGCTCCACGTGCTGTGGACCGAGACTGTCTCTCGGTGGCGGAATGACCCAATTGTTGGAAATGCCTCCTGCTGCCAGAGAAACTCCCCAGGCATCTCGGAACAAAACTTACTTAGTTCCATTGTGAACTGGCCACAGGACAACTTTTTTTTTATCAACTTAATTAAGTTGGAGCGCTATAATAGCTCTTGCTGATTTTAGCAGTGATACAAGTGTGTGTTAAACACATAACGTTTTATGAGGAAAAGGGATTATAAAGAAAAGTAATATCGCACATCACTTAATTTTTTTATTAGGTGGGCACAAGCGGCCTGGTGTTCGTGTGTCTTGATGCAGAGCCCTAGGTCTCGGGGCTTCTTTCCGGTAGATGTGGCTGCATGGCACTCTCTGCCCCATCCCTGTGCATAAGGTCCCGTCTGTGTGACACGCTCACTTTCCGATGTAGACCAGGCTCCCTATGTCTGTTTCGCTCTGTCACTCTGTGGTTGAAACTTAATAAACCTTTCCCTGCCAGGTGACAGCGTGGGTGTGTCTGTGTCACTTCTCCTGAACCCCTCCCTCTGCCCTCCTGTGGCTGGGCTGTGGACCCAGGCCCGCCCCCTACCCTCCTGGAACCTGGATGGGTCCATTGTGGAGAGGACAGAGACGCCCCGCTCTGACCAAGGGCTGCCAGTGGGTGTGGACTAGGTAAGGAAGGGCTCCTGAAGTGTCCCCAGAGGCTCTCCCAGCCCCAAACCTGGGGGCCCGTGTCAGAACTCCCAGGCCCTCCAGGGCACCTG
>NW_020172779.1:21081939-21146946 GCF_003031525.2 Neophocaena asiaeorientalis asiaeorientalis | reverse complement strand
GGGTGGGTGGGGGTCTCAGCTCGGCCCACCTCACCTGGCTCAGGTGGGCTTCAGGCTGAGCCAGCTGGGGGTGATAACCACCCAGCATGCTGGTGACCTGACAACAGCCCTTTCAGGCCAGACCCCGAGCTCGGGGCCCCAGGCCAGGTGTGCGCAAATGTCTGGCAGCCCTTCCTTGCCAAGGCCTGTCCTGGTGGGTGGGTAACGGGGTCCTGACGGCTGGTAAGAGAGCCTTCCAGGGAAGGGTGTAAAACTCAGGAACGGCCCTGGTTACCACCAGCCAGCCAGGGAGAGGCCAAGCTGCCATCAGGCATGGGGTGTGTGCCACACGGACTGGGTGGGACCCTGGGCAGCTGCAAGCCACCCTAAACTTGGCAACAGGAGAAAGGAATGAGGAGGGGCGTGCTCAAGGTCACGCAGCCGGTGAGAGATGAACGCAGGATGGGTTGATTTGTTCCGAGGCTGCTGACCTGCAGTGGGCCGCAGGCTGACTCTGAGTTGGGGCACTGGGGAGGCTGCCTGGGGATGTCGGAGGGGCGAAGGGGCCGGCTCGGACCCTCGGCGGGGAGGGGTTGGGGGCGAGATCACCACGGGGTCCCGGGGTTGCGCCTGGGCATCAGGAGGATGGAAACTGGGCGGCCCTGGCCCTGCGCTTGTGCCCTGAGCGCCCCCGCGGGCAGAACCTGGCCACACCTCCCTGCCGTGGGGACCAAGGGGGTCGTGCCTCCCTGTCGTGGGGACTTGAAGGGTACGCGCGCTGCCCCTCCTGCCGCTGTGCAGGCAGCGAGACGCGGGCCCTCCCCGTGGGGAGGGGCTTGGAGCCAGGGGCCCCGCCCTCCTCCTCTTCCCGGCTAAGCGAGCGCGCAGCGCCCCCTGGTGTCCGTCCAGCCCCTGCCCAGGATGCGCAAAGCCCGCGACACCTGGCGCGGGGCGGAGGTGCGGGGCCGCCACGCCTCACCTGGCGCAGGTGCAGTCACCCGCCAGGGGAGGCCACTCCAGACCGCTGGCTGGAGGACGCACACACACGGGCGGTAGATAACGGAAAAGCAGTGCCCCAGACCCCGTCCAACCCGCACGCCTCCACATCTGTCCCACATGTGCTAAAGCAGAAGCAATCTTTTTTTTTTAACAAAAATTGGACCACACTATGTAGAGTTTGCAACGCACGTTTTTTTGTTTCGCAAAATAGTTGATCATCTTTCCTTATTAGCACATATTGGTCTACTACATTGTTTTAACAGTATGAACAGAGGTTTTTGTTTGGAGTGTTTGTTTCATTTTTATCGGAAAACCAGAAAAAAAGTTGTATTTATGTCTATTTACCTTATCTATTTTCTGTCTAACCTGTCTGTCTATACCTCATCTATCATTCTAAAAACTCACTAATTGGTGTTTCTGGGACGTATGCTTTAGGATTTTCCTGGGAGTGGGAGAAGAAAAATTTATTATTGAAGAGTTGAATTCTTAGAAATCTCCCATTTGGCTTCAAACTCAGTCTAGAGGACACATTGGCTTTAATTATAAAGCTTTTATATGCTTCCCATTTGCACAGCTCTTTTACATCATTCTGTTATGTGCTTGATTCTGCCAACAAAATGGAGTGACTTATAATTTTTAGATCAGGAAACTGAGCTCTGAGATACCAGAAGGTGGACACACAGTGTCTTTTCCAGGCCCTTAGAAATGATAGAAAACACACATACGCACTCTCAAAGACAAGAGTAGGACTCTTCCCAGGGTCCTGGAAGGGTGGAGAGCAGCAGGACGCTGAAGAAGGAGACCCAGCCTGAAGGACCACAGAGGACTTTTGCCGAGTGGGGTGGCGGCAACTAGCATATCCACCACATGCCCTCCTGGCAGTAGGTGACAGATCCAGAGTGACACCATTCCCGGCACAGCTGCTGCAACGCACATAGGAGACTTTGGACTCGGCTGGGTCTGCATGGCACAAAGTGAGTAGACCTTTGGCGTCATCTCATTAATCTGAGCACTGAGCATCAGGAAAGTGTATAATTCAGGATTAATCATGATTTGCCTCCTTTTTCTCTTTGATTTCAACTTTTATTTTTTCTTAACAAATTAGCTTTCTTGAGGTATAATTTACAGGCAATAAAATTGACCAACTTTTTAAAAATTTATTTATTTTACTTAATTATTTTTGGCTGTGTTGGGTCTTCATTGCTGTGTGTGGTATTTCTCTAGTTGCGGTGAGCGGGGGTTACTCTTTGTTGCAGTGTGCGGGCTCCTCATTGCGGTGGCTTCTCCTGTTGCAGAGCACAGGCTCTAGGCGCGCGGGCTTCAGTAGTCGTGGCTCGTGGGCTCTAGAGCGCAGGCTCAGTAGTTGTGGCACATGGACTCAGTTGCTCCGCGGCATGTGGGGTCTTCCCAGACCAGGGTTCGAACCCGTGCCCCATGCATTGGCAGGCGGATTCTTAACCACTGCGCCTGCAGGGAAGCCCCAAAATTGACCAATTTTAAGTGTGCCGTATGATAAGTTCTGATAAATGTGTAGAGAGTGTAACCAGCACTGCAAGCATGATATAGTGCTTCAAAAAGTCGAACACACGTCGGGTTAAGATGCAACCCGGCAATTCCACTCCTAGGGATATACCCAGGCGAAAGAAGACACGTGTTCACATAAAAACTTCAGTACACATGTTCACGGCAGCATATTTTGTCCCCCCAAGAAGTTCCCTTGTGCTCCTCTGTAGGCGTTCCCTCCTCCCACCTCCTATGCATGACAATCACTCGTTTGCTTTAGGTCATTGTAGTTTTTGCCTTTTCTTGAGTCTCTTATAAATGGGATATAATAGTATGCAATATTTTGTGATTGGTTTCCCTTATGTAGCATAATTTTTTTTTAACTTTATTTTTGGCTGCATTGGGTCTTCATTGCTGTGTGCGGGCTTTCTCTAGTTGCGGCGAGCGGGGGCTACTCTTCGTTGCAGTGCGGGGGCTTCTCATCGTGGTGGCTTTTCTTCTTGTGGATCACGGGCTCTAGGTGCATGGGCTTCAGTAGTTGCGGCACTCGGGCTCAGTAGCTCTGCGGCATGTGGGATCTTCCCGGACCAGCGCTCGAACCCGTGTCCCCTGCATTGGCAGGCAGATTCTTAACCATTGTGCCACCAGGGAAGTCCCTAGCGTAAATGTTTGAGATGCATCCATATTATTGCAGGCACCATGAGCTTGTTCCCTGTTACTGCTGAGTAGTATTCCATGAAATGAATGTACTGCAATTTGTTTATCCATTCAACAGCTGATGGACGTTTGGATTGTTTCTAGTTTTGGGTTATTATGAATAAAACTGCTGGGGGGCTTCCCTGGTGGCGCACTGGTTGAGAGTCCGCCTGACGATGCAGGGGACACGGGTTCGTGCCCCGGTCTGGGAGGATCCCACATGCCGCGGAGCGGCTGGGCCCGTGAGCCATGGCCGCTGAGCCTGCGCGTCCGGAGCCTGTGCTCCGCAACGGGAGAGGCCACAGCAGCGA
Source organism: Neophocaena asiaeorientalis asiaeorientalis (assembly GCF_003031525.2). Classification (NCBI taxonomy): domain Eukaryota; kingdom Metazoa; phylum Chordata; class Mammalia; order Artiodactyla; family Phocoenidae; genus Neophocaena; species Neophocaena asiaeorientalis. Next base: position 21,143,458 of record NW_020172779.1, on the reverse strand, counting down.
GAGGCCCGCGTACCGCAAAAAAAAAAAACAGAAACAAAACTGCTGGGAACATTTGAGTAGGAGACTTGTGTGTATAGTAATGAAATGTACATTTTCATTTCTCTTCGATAAATACCTGAGAGGGATTGGTGAGTCAAACGACCAGCTGGTGAGTATGTATATTTTTAACTTTATAAAAACTGCCAAACTCTTTTCTGATGGGTTTGAGAATGGGCTGTACCATTTTGCGTTCCCACGGTCAAACGAACGAGGGCTCTGGTCTCTGCACATCCTTGTCAGCATCCTAGTCAGCGTAGTTTAAAAAGTTTTAGCCGTTCTATGGGTGGTGGAATGGTGTCCCATTGTGGTTTTAATCTGCATTTCCTTAGATGTTAAGCATCTTTTCCTGTGTTTGCAAATTTGTATATCTTTCGTGAAATGTCTAACCTAGTTTTTTTGCCCTGTTTTTTAGTTGGTTTGTTTTCCTTGTTGAGTTTTACGGATACAAGTCTTTTATCAGATATATTTTGTAAATATTTTCTCCCAATCTGTGAGAGAAAGCAGTCTGCCTTGTTCCTGATTGCACAGTGAGAACATTCGGTCTTCACCAGTAAGTACAGCGTTTGCTGTGGGGTTTTGGTAGGCGCTCTTTACCCAGTAAGTACAGCGTTTGCTGCGGGTTTTGGTAGCCGCTCTTTACCCAGTTGAAGAAGTTTCTTTCTATTCCTAGTTTCCTGAGAATTCTTAACATGAATGGATGTTGAATTATGTCAAATACTCTTTCTGAATCTGTTGAGATGAACTTGTGTTTTCTCTTTTTGCATTTGTTAAGATGGTGAATGACATCAATTGGTCTTGAATATTAAACCAACTTTGCATTCCTGCGATGAATTCCACTTGATCATAAGGTAATGTCCTCTTTATGTATTGCTAAATTTAGTTTTCTAAACTGTTTGTAAAGATTTTAATGTTTATGAGGGAAATTAGTCTGTATTTTTTTCTTTGTAATGTCTTGTCTGGTTTTGGTAGCAAGGTAATGTTAGTCTCATAAATGCGATAGGAAGCATTCAACTCCTCTTCTGTTTTTATGAAAAATATTATCGTAGAATTTGTGTTATTTATTCCTTATATATTTGGAAGAATTCATTGGTGAGTTCTTTATGTCATTTTCTTCCTGTGAAGGTTTTAAATTATGGGTTAAATATCTTTATTGTAACTAAGCCTACTCAGTTATCTATTTCTTCTTAAATGAGCTTTGGTTGTTTATATCTTTCACATAAATTTTCCATTCCGTCTAAGTTGTCAAATTTATTGGTATCAAATTCAAAATATTCCCTAATTCTTTTTTAACAGCCGTAAAATCTGTAGTCTTGTTTTTTGGGGTTTTTTTTTGTTTGTTTTTTTTTTATTTATTTATTTATTTTAGGCTGCACTGGGTCTTGGTTGCTGCACGTGGGCTTTTCTCTGGTTGTGACAAGCGGGGGCTACCCCTCGTTGCGGTGCACGGGCCTCTTGTTGCGGATCACAGGCTCCAGGCACGCGGGCTCAGCAGTTGTGGCCCACGGGCTCCAGAGCGAAGGCTCAGCAGTTGTGGCTCGCGGACTTAGCTGCTCTGTGGCATGTGGGATCCTCCCGGACCAGGGATCGAACCCGTGTCCCCTGCATTGGCAGGCGGACTCCCAACCACTGCACCACCAGGGAAGCCCTGTAGTCTTGTTTTTTAAGTGAGGTGAATTTACAGACAGTGACACGCACAGGTGCAAGTGTGCAATTCCATGAGCGTTTTGACAGACACCTACACCTGAGTAACTAACACTCGATCTGCATGGAATAATTCCTTCATTCCAGAGAGTTCTCTCTTGATGCCTTCCAGCTCAATCCCCCACACACCCTGTACCACAGGCAACCACTGATTATGAATTCGGTCACCGTGGACGGCTTTTGTCCGTTTTGAACTTCTGTAAATGGAAACGGTTCGTAGCCTTTGTGTCTGCTTTTGCTCAGCATATCTTTGAGAGTCATACACGTTGCTGTTTAGTTCCTTTTTACTGCTGTATAGAATTCCATTGCGAGGATATATCACATCCATTTTCCAGTTGACGGGTGTTTCCGTTTTAGGGCTGTTACAGATAAAGATGCTATGGACATTCTCATAAGAGTGTCTCTGTAGACGTATGTTTTCATTTCTCTTGGGTTAAAAAAACTAAGTGTGGTATTGTGGAGTTGCAGGGTAGGTATGTGTCTAAAAGAAACTGACAAACAGCTCTCCCAAAGTGGTTATGCTGTTTTTATCCAGCAGCGTATGAGAGTTCCATTTATTTGCTCAGTAGCCTCATCTTTATTTGCTATCGTGAATGTTTAATATGAGCCATTCTCACGAGCACCAAGTGGTATCTCAGTGTGGTTTCATATGTATTCCCCTGATGACTAATGACTTTAAGCATCTTTTCAACCTGGCCAACCATATAGCTTCATTAGTGAAGTATCTTCTGCCTATTTTTTAATTGAGTGTTTGTCTTCTTATTGATTTGTAGGAGCTCTTTATATATTCTGGATACAAGTCTTTGTCAGATGTAGCACTGTCAATATTTTCTCCCAATCTGTGGTTTCTCCTTTCACCACATTAATGGTGTGTTTTGATGAATCCAATATCTTAATTTTTTCTTTTCTATTTAGCACTTTTTGTATCATTTCTAAGAAATCTTTGTCTACACCAAGGTTCCAGAGATATTCTCCTATGCTTGCTTCTAGAGCTTTATAGCTTTACATTTAGGTGAACCACCTTGACTTAAATTTTGTGTAGTGAGATAAGGGTTGAGTTTTTTCCTCTTTTCCACTAATTGCAGCACTGTTGTTTTTTTTTTTTAAAGACTTTCCTTAGTGAATTGTCTTGAAATTTTTGTTGAATATCACCTGTCTGTACACTTATGTGTCTAGGCCCTACATTTTGTTCCATTGATGTGTTTATCCTGAGTCTTAATTGCTGTATCTTACAGTAAAGCTTTAAATCACACAGTGTGAGTCCTCTGGCTTTGATCTTCTTTTTAAGGGTTATCGTGACTATTCTACTTTGCATTTCCAAATATATCCATATATCTATATCGATATTGTACAAGATGTTAGTTCTCTCCAAGCTGACCCAGTAGATTCCATTTAATCCCAATCCAAGTCCCAACACAACTTTAATAAATATATATTGACAACTATATCTGTTTTAAAGTTGTGTTGGGATTTGGATTGGGATTAAATGGAATCTGTTGGGTCGACTTGGAGAGAGCTGACATCTTTACGATATTTAACCGTCCGGTCCATTAACATGGTGTATCTTTTCATCTATTTAGGTCTTTTAAAATTTCTCTCAGCAATGTTTTTGAATTTTCAGTGCACGAGTCTGACACATCTTAAATTTATTCCTATTTGATGTGTCCTTAATGCTATTGTAAGTAGTATTTTCCAATTGTTTGCTGTTAGAATTTGTTTTATATTGATCTTGAGCTGTGACCTTGCTAAATTTGCTTACTTTCCTAATTTAAAAAAATAGATTCTTTTCAGGATTTATGTAAACAATCATAATTGCCTGTGAATAAATATACTTTTCCCCTTCTTTTATTTTTCTTGCCTTACTGCCGTGACTGGAACCTCCAGGACCATGCTGAATAGGAGGGATGAAAGTGAACGTCCTTGCCTTGTTTCCAATCTTAGAGGAAAGCAATTAGACTTTCACTATTAAGGATGTTTTCTGCTGTAGGTTTCTTGTAGATGCCCTTTATCAGTTTGAGGAAGTTCCCTTCTATTCTTAGTTTGCCAAGGTATTTTATCATGAATGTTTTGTCAATTTTTTCCCTGCATCTATTGAGATGATCATTATGGCTTTTGTCCTTTATTTTTATTTTTTTTGTTGTTGTCCTTTATTTTGCTAATATGTTGAATTATATAGATTGGTTTTCAAATGTTAGATTAACCTTGTATTCCTGGAACAAACACCACTTGGTCATGCTCTATTATCCTTTTAAAATATTACTGGATTCAATTTGCTAATATTTTGTTCAGGAATTTTGTACCTATGTTCATGAGGAGAACTGACCTCTACTTTTATTTTCTTGTAAGATCACTGTCAGATCTTAGAACAGGGTCACGGTGGTCTCCTGAAGTGAGTTGGAAAGTGTCCTCCCCTCCTCTATTCTTCTGAAAGTTTCTATGGAATTTTAGTATTCCATCCTTAAGAGTCTGTTAGAATTCCCTAATGAAATCAACTGGGCCTAGGATTTTCTTTGTGAGAAGGTTTTTGACTAAAGTCAACTTCTTAATAGATATAGGAATATTCAGATTTTCAACTACTTCTTGCATTGGTTTCATAAAGTTGTTTTTTAAGAAATTTATACATTTCATCCAAGCTGTCAAGTATATTGCCATAAAGTTTTTCACGATATCCTTTTGATGGCTGTAAGATTTCATCCTCTGTCTCATTCGTGATACTGGTAACTTGTGTTTGCTTTTTTTTTTTTTTTTTCCTTGATCAGTCTTGCTAGAGCGTACCTATTATTTTTAAGAACCAATTTTTGGCTTTGTTGATTCTGTTTTCCATTTCATTGATATTTGGTCTTTATTATTTCCTCCTTTCCTTGTTTTGGATTAAATGTTTTTATTTCTCTGTATTCTTATAATGGAAATTCAGATTGTTGACTTTAAACCTTCTAGTAGAGGCATTTACAGCTATAATTTTTCTTCTGAGCACTGCTTTAGCCGCATCCCATAAATTTTGAGATATTGTGTTCTCACTGTCATTCAGCTGAAAATATTTTATAATTTCCCTTGTGATTGTTTTTTTTTAGAACCATGGGTTTTTTGCAAGTATGTTGTTTAACTTGCAAGATCATTTTAATATGGAGACTTTTGTGTAATTATTGCTGTTGATTTTTTAACAATTAATTAGAGGTTTTTAAAAAATATCATTTGTTTATTTAGGCTGTGCCTGGTCTTAGTTGCAGCATGCAGGATCTTTACTTGCAGCATGCACATTCCTTAGATGCGGCATGCAGACTTCTTAGATGCGGCATGTGAACTCTTAGTTGCGGCACGCGTGCGGGATCTAGTTCCCCAACCAGGGATCGAACCCGGGCCCTCTGCTTTGGGAGCGCAGTCTTACCCAGTGGACCACCAGGGAAGTCCCTGAGTTCTAATTTAATTTTGGCATGGTCTGAGAACATTTTCTGTGATTTAAATCTTTTCCAACTTGTGGTCCAGCACACAGTCTAGCTTGATGAACACCCCACGTGCACCTGAAAAGAACGGATATTCTGCTGTTGTTGGGCGTAGTGTTCCGTAATGTCAGGTCACATTGGTCGATAGTGTCGCATCTTCTATAGCCTTGCTAATTTTTTTGTTTGCTTGTTCCATCGGTTCCTGAGAGCAGTGTGTTAAATCTCCAACGAGAGTGGATCTGTCTGTTTTCTCCTCCAGTTGTATCATGTTTGCATCACATATCTTGAATCTCTATTACTAGATGCGTATACACATAGGATCATTATGTGTCATCTTGATGTACTGACCTTCTCATCCTCGTGCACACCCGTTTGTTTCTTGTAAATATACCTTCAGTTGAAGTCTGTCTTGCCGATATTAACAGCTCTACCAGCCTTATGCTTACTGTTTGCAGGGCTCACGTTTTTCATCCTTTTCCTCTTATTCCATTTGCATTTTTATATTTAAAGTGCAGCTCTTGCGGTCGACATGCAGTTGGCCTCTCCCCTGTGTTGGTCTCTTCTCTTATTCTAAGGATGCTTGTCTTTGGGTTCAGGACCATCTCATCATGAGATCTTAAACTTGGTTATATCTGCAAAGATCCTTTTGCCAAATAAGGTCACAATCACAGGTTCCAGGGGCTAGGACATGGACATATCTTTCTTTTTTTTTTTTCTTTTATTTTATAAATTTGTTTATTTTTGGCTGTGTTGGGTCTTCGTTGCTGCACACGGGCTTTTCTCCAGTTGCGGTGATTTTGTTGCGGTGCGCGGGCTTCTCATTGCGGTGGCTTCTCTTGTTGCGGAGCACAGTCTCTAGGCGCGCGGGCTTCGGTCGTTGTGGCACAGAGGCTCAGCAGTTGTGGCTCGCGGGCTCTAGAGCGCAGGCTCGGTAGTTGTGGCGCACGGGCTTAGTTGCTCCGTAGCATGTGGGGCCTTCCCGGACCAGGGCTCGAACCCGTGTCCCCTGCATTGGCAGGCGGATTCTTAACCACTGCGCCACCAGGGAAGTCCCTGCAAGAAATATGATACAAACATTTGCAGGCAGCAGCAACAGCAGGGCAACTTTGCCAGGTTTTCCAACTGTGCCCTCCCTAGTCATGTGGATAAAACACCTCTTCATCTTCCTTAAGGAATCCCCTAGAAATGGATCAAAGTCATGCACTTGTAATTCAGATGTTACAGTCACATCCAATACCAAGGCTGTCATTTGAGAGCAACCAGTGCATTTGCATCTTCCGAGAACAAATCACAAAAATATTCCCCGTGACCAGGGAGGGGGTTGAGCTTTTGATTGTCATCGTGGCGCCCAGCCCCCAAGCCAAGCTGTCTTGTCTGTTGTCTGAAATACGGCTGGAGAGCTGAAATTATATTAAACGAGCTTCTAGTTCAAGATAAACACTTTTTTGGGTACCAGTTTAATTCCGGTTTCTAAAGCTGAGGTAGGGAAGGCATCATTGTCTGTTTCATAAATTCTGGCTCATTTGGGGCCTTCCCACGACAAATCATTCATCGTGGAATCTCTCCAAAGCACAGAGGAAACACGGAAGGCAAAAAAGTGCCCTTTTCATTTCCACAAACTGCACTGGCAAGATTCTTTTTACATAAATACAGAACCATACGCTTGCACCAGCCACTCTATTCCCCTTTTAACCCCCTTGTTCACCTCTTTTTCCTCTTTTATATAAAGGATCATTTCCTAAAAGGCTCTGATTTTTCTGTACTCATTTCAGTTGCAATCACTGTCAAATAAGATCTTGGAAATTATCACCAAGAATAAAGGAAATGAAGAGTCTGCATTAAAGTAACTTGACAGGTGCTTAGAATGAATAACAACAAATCCAAAATGATCCTGTATTAATTTTTTCCGGGGTTAATATTTTTCTTATCGAAGTATAGTTGATTTACAATGTTGTGTTAGTTACTGCTGTAGAGCAGCAAAGTGATTCAGTTATACACACATACACACGTTTTAAAAATATTCTCCGTACGGTTTATCATAGGGGACTGAATACACTTCCCCGTGCTCTACCGTAGGGCCTTGTACATCCATTCTATATGTAATAGTTTGTAACTGCTAATGCCAAACGCCCACTCCATCCCTCCCTCAACCCTCTGCCCCTTGGCAGCCACAAGTCTGTTCTCTGCATCCGTGAGTCTGTTTCTGTTTCGTAGATAGATTCATTTGTGTCATATTTTAGATTCCATGTCTAAATGATATCATATGGTATTTGTCTTTCTCTTTCTGACTTACTTCACTTAGTATAATAATCTCTAGTTGCATCCACGTGGCTGCAAATGGCATTATTTCATTCTTTTATGGCTGAGTGATATTCCATTGTGTGTGTATGTGTGTATATGTATACACACGCCACATCTTCTTTAGCCATTCATCTGTCGATGGACATGTAGGTTGCTTCCATGCCTTGGCTATTGTGAATAGTGCTGCTATGAACATTGGGGCGCCTGTGTCTTTCTGAATTAGAGTTTTGTCTGGATATATGCCCAGGAGTGGGATTGCCGGGTCATACGGTGCTTCTAGTGTCAGTTTCGTAAGGAACCTCCATACTGTTCTCCACAGTGGCTGCATCAACTTACATTCCCACCAACAGTGTGGGGGTGGGGGGGGGGGCTCCCTTTCCTCCACAGCCTCTCCAGCATTGGTCATCTGTCAACTTTTGAACATTGGCCACTGTGACTGGCGTGAGGTGCTACCTCGTTGTTTGGATGTGCATCTCCAATAATTAGTGATGTCGAGCAGTCCTGTGTTATTAAAGCGCCACCACCAGTTAACGTTGGATAAAGCGAGGAAACCGCACAGCAGTGTTTTAGTAAAAAAGAGAATCTATTACCAACGAGGTGAAAATACCTGGTTACATGTGGGTTGTTATTCAATAATTTACGTGGATTTCTGACAGGCTTTTACTCGAATTTTTCATGTGTTTACAGAGGCAGAATTCCACCTTCTGCCAGTTGCTGCTGGCCTAGTCTTCCTTCTAGAAGTCAGTCAGGGGAACACACCCTCCCCAGGAGGACAGACTCGGGGTGGCGGGGGGAGGGGAGGATTAGGCCACCTGGCTGTTCTCCACCCCACAGTCTCAGAACATTCCAAAATGTCAGTCAGTGATCAGACCCTCCAGAATGCTTGGGTTCTGCAGGCACGGCCGGAGGCGTAGCCAAAGCTCTCACCTGGGAGGCACTGCAGATGTCTCTGAAGCCTGGCTGTGTGCTGGGGGCCTGACTGACAGAGACCCTCACAGACCTCTCAGGGTGAGCGAGGTCCAGCGTGATGTCTATCCAAGCCCCCAGAGCCCAGGGGGGTCCGGCAGCCAGCCAGCCCCCTGCGGCAGAGCGCATCGTGGGCCCACAGGGGACAGGCCTCGGGCCTCCATGCAGTACAGCCGTGCCAAAACCTCCCTTGCTCACAATTGAGGGACGATAGCTCAAGGGTAATGGTAAAAATGTACAAAAGGTCCCTTCTGCAAATATTTCTAGCTAGTAGGATAAGAGCATAGCTAGTATTATCCTCAGTTAAATAATAAGGCGCCGTCTACATATACACACAAGCTGTGCACCTAGGATGCAGCGGAAGCGGACACGAGCGTCTGCTAAGGGTTTGTTTGTGCTATTTTAGATGGAACGCCGACCTTTGGTTGAAAAAGTCTCTAGGTTTTTTCATTATAAAAAACGTTGCATTAATTAAAAGGAGAAAAGCCAGCGCTTGCGTCAGCTGGCCCAGCCCTGTCCCGACAGCCTCAACCCAGCGTTGTCCCCCTCCCTGGGCAGGCGCAAACCTGTTCAACCACAACATGGTCGTTTAAAATACCCCCCTTCTCATGAGCTTTGCTGCGAACAAGAGGTCAGTGTCTGGCTGTCGGGCTCCGGTGAATCTGGTGCTTAGTATTTGGCGAGTGAGTGAAGTGGAGGAAAAGCAAGACCCGAGGTCTGCAGGTCCCGGGTGCTCCGGCTCCACTGCTCCCGGATGGCCTGGTGCTGGCCCAGGTCGTGGATTCTGGAGCCGTCCAGACAGCACCGGGTGACTTCTCAGCCGAGGCTGCCTGACAGGCACCCCAGCCCGAAACGGTCCAGTTTAATCAGCTAAGTCCAGGAGAGAAAGTGCGACACTATCGGTCTCGTAACTGAGGCCAGAGAGCCACACAGGCCCCCGCAGCGGAGCCCTCCCAGTGCCCCCGCCCCAGGCTCAGACCCGCCTTCTCTGGGGAGGCGCCAGGAGCTGGCAGAAGGCGCGTCCCGTGCGCACAGGGCACACGCGCCCTTGGTTACTCGACCTTCCAGATGGCGATCTTGCCCTCGTCGCGGCCGGACCCGCTCAGCACGTATCTGTCCTCCGCGGAGCACAGGGTCTTCACCGTGTCCGTGTGGGCCACCAGCTCCTTCTCCACCGTCTTCCTCTCGGCATCGATCACGTAGATTTTCCCCTTGGATCTCCCCTGCGACAGCCCTGTGCCGCCCACCCAGATCTGCTGAGGAGAAACGGGCACCACACAGGCAGCCCACTCAGAGGTGTGCGGTGCTCTCTCGGGCACGCCCAGACCCACGTCCTTCCCGGCCAGGCCTTGATCAGCAGCCCCGGGGCCGCCTTACCTGCTTCTTCACCTGGATCATGCAGTTGATCTTGGAGCAGTCCTGCAGGTGGATCCTCTGCGGGGGCTGGGCGAGGTCCTGCAGGCTCCAAACGTAGATGTCGTCGTACCCGGCACAGGCCGCCCAGAGCTGCTCCTGCTGAAGTGGAACGGTCACGACGTGGGCGGTGGTGGCCCGGCGGCACGGGGACACCGGCCCAACCTGACGCACGGGGTTACCTCGGGCATGAGCTGGAAACCCAGGAAGGAGGTGCTTATCTCTTTAAAGTTCTCGCCGATCTTCAGTTCTTGATGAAGAAATCCAGCCGTGGTCACGACCACGATACTGTTACTGGTACCTGCGGGGCGGAAGAGCCAGCATGAGGGGCAGGCAGAGCGAGCTCAGAGCACAGGGATGAAAGCGCCGGGAGAGCTGCAGCGTGACCTGCGGTGTGACCTGCGGTGTGACCGGTGGGGCCACGGCTCCTGCACCACATCTGACCATGGTGTCGGCATCTCTAACTGTAGCTGCCCCGTGGCGCCTTCGCGTTTTCTCGCAGGGACACTCAGGCCATTAGCCCCATTTTTACCGACGAGGAAACGGCTGGAGTCCAGCACCCTCTTCTGAGGCTTTCGGAACCCTTCCTGCCACGGTTATTTGGCATTTCCTATCAATCACTTGAGGCCACAGCATCTGCTACCCCCGGCAGTGAGGATTAGAGCTCTAGGCGATGGTGCCCCGCCATGGGACACGTCTCTCTGTTTAAGCTCTTCTCTGTCTCTTTCTGTTCCTCACTCCAGCAAACCAAGAGTTTCCACATCATGAGAGCTACAGGTCATCAAAATTAGTACCGCAGGTAGGAGGTCAGATCAAGGGTGCAGGGGAGACGGAGTCAGGTTCAAGGGAAGGTGAAGAGCTGCAGGGCTGTCCTCTCTTGGCTTTTACTGCCTGCGTCCTCCACCTCCCGCCCTGTGCTGAGGCCACCAGGACAGGAGGACACAGCCCTGCCCTCAGGCAGTGCCATCTGGCTCCAGAGGGAGGGGGCACGAGTCCCCAAGGTGAGCTCCGGCTTCCTGTCATGGTGGGTGGACTCCAGGTCCACAGAGAAATGACCCCTCTGTCCTTGGCTGCCCTCAGGACTCGGAAGCTCAGCTGGGCTCTCAGTCACAGGTGGCGAGAGCCCGCCCATACCTCTCTTTCCCGCCTGAGACCTAATAAGCAAACCCCAGCATCCCTCCTTTTATCCCGAGATGCCATTATCCACTTGGACTAATTAACAGGCTCCTAGGATGCTGCTGCCTGTCAGCAAGACCTGGGTGGCAGGAAGTCCTGCCAAGAGGCGCTAGTGCCCCCGGGGTCATGCCGACCAGCACGCTCGCCGCCCACCAAACTGCACAGGGCGGAGTTCACAGCGACCCTGCTTGTACGAGCACGTAGGGGCCCTGCTGCACACGGAGCGGGGGACGGGGGCAACAGATGTGGGTGAGACCCATCACTGTCCTCGAGGTGGGCCGGGTACCCAAACGGAAGGTGCCCCTGCCGTGGGTGGTGGAAGGGAGGAGGACCTGGGGAGAGCTCTGTCCATGAGATCCGGGGAAGCGGTCCTCTGGGGTAACTGTCACCAACCCTCACACTCACGGACGCTCCAAGGCCCGCTTTCTGCCTCTCACATCTCCCAGCCGTCAGCGTGCTCTCCTGTGGGAGGGATGGTATTTCCATCTCACTTTTCAGATGAAGGAACAGAGACTCCAAGAGTGCAGGGGACCAGCCCAAAGTGACCAGTCATCGGTGGCAGCGCCTGGATTTGAACTTGAATGCACACGGAGGCTGCAGCCTGAACCACAGGTGTGCCAGCAACATCACAGAGCAGACCTCCGGCCACAGGGAGCAGGGACGGGGTCCGCTCCCTCCCAGAAACATCAGGCCTGGGAGAGGGGCAGTGCTGCAGTAAAGGCAGCTTCCATCCAGACACAGGGAAGGCATGCAGGGTCTGAAATACTGGGACAGAAGTAGAAAGGGAAGCCAGGGACCCTCAGGCTCACCTCGCCAAGGGCCTGGGGAGGAGTCAGAGGCGTCACCTGTCCCCCACCACACACACTCTCAGGCCACACCTCAGTGTCCACGGACCACAGCTGATGAGTGACCAAGGCTTTAGCTGTTATCCTTGTTTAGATAAAGACTCGGAACAACACTTCACAGCAAACACTCTCTTTTACCCGAAGAAGCCCTGCTTTCCTCTTGTCCTTTTCTCATTGTTGTTAAATAGGAAAACTACTTACTGTATTCGTTAAGTTGAAAAATAAGAGGGATTCCATCCTGAAAACAAGGTTATCCATCCTCATTCTAATCTGTCATGTCTCTCACTATATTTAACGGGCAACTTTTGGTCCAAAATGCATCCATGGATGGACACACGCACATCTGACAGTTACCGGAGGTCAACCAAAGCTGAGGGATATGGTCTTTGAAAGAAAAGAAAGACACTCAGTGAGCTGCACAGTTACGTGGGTTTCCTCTGAGGGGACTTCCCGGCTCTTTGTGGGGCACTGAGGGATAAAAATTCTAGCAGTACGTAGCAGGCCATCTTGGGTTGAGGGTATAGTTTGGGGCTGCCGCTGCCAGTGTGGCTGGAAATAGAGGGGGGGATATCTCCCAAATGAGGGATCCCCAAAATGCATGTATAAATTCTCCTCAAATCCTTGGCTGACTCCCAAACTGTGTATAAAACAGCAGGACTAAGGTCAAAACTGAAATATACTCACCCTAGAAAAGCCTAAGACCAAGCCTCCCCACGGGATCAAGATGATCTGCCAGTAACTTAATGACCTTCTAGAACAAGACGTAAGGATACAGTCCAGAGTCTCCTCAGCATGTCGTTAACAACATCCAGGATGCAGTGAAAATCACAACACATGTGAAGCTTGAAGATGTGACTGAAAACCAACAGGAAACACAGTAGACAGAAGCAGACCCACAGATGATCCAGTATCCAGCAGACAAGGACTTTCGACCAACAATTACAAGCACGTTTTAAAACTGAGAGAAAGATATGGAGAGGACGAGTGAAGAGTATAGGATTTAGGAGAGAAAATCAAAGTTCTTTATAAAATAAATGGATGTTCTAGAACTAAAATGAGAGTTTGCTGGATAGGTTTAACTGCAGACAGGGCACAGAAGAAGAGAGGTTCAGGTCCTGGCCAGACTAAAGCACACAAGAAAAAGAAGGAAAAAATTATAGCAGTGCCTGAGACCTGTGGGACATTATCAGAGGGTCTAACTAACTAATAATATAATTATATATAATTATAATATATATTACTAATATATCATTAGAATCCCAGAAGACACGGAGAGAGAGAATGGGCAAGAGAAATAACGGAAGAGGTAATGGTTAAGTTTTCCCCAAATTCAAGAGAGTAAACTGCAAGCAAGATAAACACAAAGCCCTTCACACCCAAGCACACTGTAGTCCAACTCATGCAAACCAGAGACAGAATCTTAAAAGCAGCTACAGAAATCACATTCTATTCAGCAGAACAGAGGGAATGACGGCGGACCTCCTGTCGGGAACGAGCCGAGCTGCGAGACGGCGGAATGATATTTCTAGTGCGCCGGGGAAAAACTAAAACCATCAGCCTAGAACCTGTTTACCACAGACTCATATCAGAAGAAACACTACAGGAAATTCTTAAGGCTAAGGGGCAGTGATGCAAGATGGAAACCTGGATTTGAAGAAGGAGTGAAGCTCAACCCGAAATGGTAAATATATGGGCAAAAATAATTTTTTTCTTAATTTCTTTGAAAGACCATTGAGCACTTAGGCAAAATTTTTAAAAATAGGTTTATCACAATCGTAGAAATAAAATACTGCATTTAACAACAATAGGAAAGGGAGACAAAGAGGTAAATGGAATTAATTTTACTGCTGTGCTCTGTGTCCATTATACATGAAGTGGTGTGTAAGTTATTTAAAGTAGAGTGAGAAGACAAGGTTGCACATTGAAATCCCTAAAGCAACCACTAAAAAGTGGAACAAAAACACAGAGTTAGGGACTTCCTGGGCAGTCCAGTGGTTAAAACTCCACACTTCCACTGCAGGGGGCGTGGGTTCGATCCCTGGCTGGGGAAGTAAGATCCCACATGCTGTGTGGCACAGCCCCCTCCCCCCCCCAAAAAAAAACCGAACATAGAGCTAAAAAGACAATAAAGAAGATTAACTTGAATTTAAGAGCAGTCTAAAAGGAGGCAGGAAAGGAGGAACAAAAGAAAAAAGTACAGATGTGAAAAATGGAAAAAAAAATAAGGGTACACTCAACCATATGATTAATTGCCTTGAAAGTGAGTAGACTGATTGTCACAGGATATGAATAGACATTTCTCTGAAGAAGACACACAGATGGCAAGCAGTCCATGAAAGGATGCTCCACATCATAAGCCATCGGGGAAACGCAACCAGACCCGCAACGAGATGCCACTTCACGCCCACGAGGATGATCACGATTAAAAAAAAACAGATAATAACAAGTTCTGCTGAGGACGGGGAGGAACTGGAAGCCTCGTATCCGCTGCCGGGGATATAAAACGGTGTGGAAAAGAGTGACAGGAGAGCCGATAACCAAGCTGTAGCATTCACACAATAAAAAGAATGAGCTACTGCTATTCAAACACTGTGGATGAGTCCTAAAAACATCATGTTGCCGGAACTGAGCCAGATGAAAAGAACACATGCTGTAGAGCCCATTTATAGAAAGTTCAGGAACAAGCACAACAAATCCATAACAGAATTCAGGAGTTGTTTCCCTCGAGTGGGGGCCACCTGGAAAGGGGCACAGAGGGACCAGCAGCGGTGATGGAAATGTTCTGTGTCTTGACCGTGGGGTGGTTATGTGGTGTATACTTTCGTCAAGACACAACAAACTGAACAGTACGGTACTGGCACAAAAACAGAAATGTAGATCAATGGAACAGGATAGAGACGCCAGAGGTAAACCCATGCACCTATGGTCACCTAATCTATGACGGGAGGCAAGAATATACAATGGAGGAAAGCCAGTCGCTTCAATAAGTGGTGCTGGGAAAACTGGACAGCTACAGGTAAATCAATGAAATTAGAACATTTTCTAACACCACACACAATAATTTAACTCAAAATGGATTAAGGACCTAAATGTAAGGCCAGACACTTTCTATAAAACTTCCTGAGGAAAACATAGGCAGAACACTCTTTGACATAAACCACAGCAAGATCCTTTTTGACCCACATCCTAGAGAAATGGAAATAAAACCAAAAATAAACAAATGGGATCTAATGAAACTTACAAGCTTTAGCACAGCAAAGGAGACCATAAACAAAAAAGACAATCCTCAGAACCAGAGAGAATATCTGCACAGGAAGCAACCGACAAGGGATTAATTTCCGAAATATACAAACCGCTCATGCAGCTCAATATCAAAAAAATAACCCAATCAAAAAATGGGCAGAAGATCTAGACATTCCTCCAAAGACACACAGATGGCCATAAAAACCATGGAAGACCCTCAGCATCACTCATTATTAGAGAAATGCAAATCAAAACTACAATGAAGTATCACCTCACACCACTAAGAGTGGACATCATCAAAAAATCTACAGGGCTTCCCTGGTGGCACAGTGGTTAAGAATCTGCCTGCCAATGCAGGGGACACGGGTTCAAGCCCTGGCCCGGGAAGATCCCACATGCCACGGAGCAACTAAGCCCGTGCACCACAACTACTGAGCCTGTGCTCTAGAGCCCGTGAGCCACAACTACTGAGCCCTCGTGCCGCAACTATTGAAGCCCACGCACCTAGAGCCCGTGCTCCGCAACGAGAAGCCACCACAATGAGAAGCAGCCCACGCACCACAACAAAGAGTAGCCCCCGCTCACCGCAACTAGAGAAAAGCCCGCGTGCGTCAACGAAGACCCAACGCAGCCAAAAATAAGTAAATTAATTAATTTTTTAAAAATCTACAAACAATAAATGCTGGAGAGGGTGTGGAGAAAAGGGAACCCTCCTATACTGTTGGTGGGGATGTAAATTGATACAACCACTATGGAGGTTCCTTAAAAAACTAAGAATAGAACTGCCATATGACCCAGCAGTACCACTCCTGGGCATATACCTGGAGAAAACTGTAATTTGAAACAAGATACATGCACCCAGTGTTCATTGCAGCACTATTTACAATAGCCAGGACATGGAAGCAACCTAAATGTCCATCAACAGAGGAATGGATAAAGAAGATGTGGTACATATATACAAGGGAGTATTACTCAGCCATAAAAAAAACAAAATAATGCCATTTGCAGCAATATGGATGGACCTAGAGACTGTCATACTGAGTAAGTCAGAAAGAGAAAGACAAATCCCATATGATATCACTTACATGTGGAATCTAAAAGAAAAGGTACAAATGACCCTATTTACAAAACAGAAGTAGAGTCACAGATGTAGAAAACAAACTTATGGTTACCAGGGGATGTGGGGGGGAGGGATAAATTGGGAGATGGGATTGACATATACTCACTACTATATATAAAATAGATAACTAATAAGAACCTACTGTATAGCACAGGGAACTCTACTCAGTACTCTGTAATGGCCTATATGGGAAAGAATCCAAAAAAAGTAAAAGTGGATATATATATATATATAACTGATTCACTTTGCTGTAACCTGAAATTAACACAACACTGAATCAACTATACTCCAATAAAATTTTTTACAAAACACAACAAACTGTACATGTTTTGTGCAACTCATCATACGTAAAACATGCTTCAATTTTCAAAAAGTGTTCATGACCATCGCCCATGTTACCCGGCATACACCAGGGAAAGACTTCAAAGTGCAGGCAACCTCCGTGCCGTGATGCTCAGAAAATGCAGAACACCCACGTCACTAGGCACAGCGTCTGTACCTCCCCGTCAACCCCGAAGTGCCCCCCTCAGACCCCCAGACGCCCCCGCCTGACGTCTCTGCTGGGAGGGGCAGAGGGGAGCACACAGCACGGTTGGGGAGACGTGACCCGCACGCAAACAACCAGGCCACAGAGGGCTGCCGGGAGGAGTGGCAACGGCCTCCTGGGGCACGGCGAGAGCAGAGATGGGAGCAGGCGGGGAGGCCGCGCAGGGAGTAGGGCCGCCGGGGACGCAGCAAACTCAGGAGGGGTGTGGGGAGCTGCGTGCATTAAGAAGGAACCGGGGTTTCACAGTCAAAGTTGGAAACGCGTGTGGCAGAGGAAAGGGGCCTTGGCTCCCCTGCCGTTAGCCAGGAGCCAAGGGCAGGGACCAAGCACTTACAGCACCAGAGGCGGCCGCCGTGCAGTCTGATGGCCGAGAGCCCGTCGCCCGGCAGCTGGAACCTGCTGGTCACCCGCAGGGAGCTCGCGTTCCAGGCCAGGACTGTCCCGTCCGCGCTGCACGAGTACACAGTGCTGTGGGGTGAACACGCGTGCAGGCGCTTAACCGTGGCCCTGAGAACACCGTGTCCTTTTCAAGTTCCCACCAGGTAAGCGTCCACAGCGCGGCCAGCGAGAGACGCCAGCGCCGTCAGGGGGGCTGGTTTCTGAGCGCCCCCCGCCCACCCCGGCACCTCCACCACGGCTGCTGCCGCCGCCAGGAATTGTGAACAGAGCCGTAAAGGGCTGTTAACTAAAATCCGCCCCTCCCGCCAGGGGCCGGGAACGGCACACGCCCCCTCCAAGCTCAAGTCCAAGGATCAGCACGGCGTCGGTGACTGGCAGCTGCGGGGAGGCGGGCTCAGCTAGTGCCGTGCACGGCCCTTCCACCACCTGATGGCGTGTCATCTTCACGTGAGGACCTAAGTCCACCCGACTGAGGACAGGCAGCACCCCTGAAACTCGGGGCACAAGGGGATGGGGGTGGCACAGAGGGAAGCGGCAGAAAAGCTTAGGAGCTGTGGCCACCGGTGCCCAGGGCTGGGGCTGCCCGTTCAGGGTGGGTGACCTCAGCATACCTCACACACCCACTGAGCCCCGCTTCCTCACAGAGGGAAACAGGGACCCCGCCTGGTTCTCACGTCTCCCCTGGGCACCTGCTGTGTCCAGGCCCTGTCCCAAGCACAGGACACGGCAGAGAGCAGGACAGACACAGGGCTGCCCTTGGGGGGCTGGCATTCTTAACCTGGTAAAGCCGGTGAAGGATGAAGTAAATACATCTTACAGGTTGAACTGTGTCCCCAAAAAAAGATATGTTGACATCCTAGCCCCACAACACCTCAAAATGCCACTTATTTGGCAGCAGGGCCTTTCCAGAAGTAGCTAAATGCCGCTAATAGTGCGGACCCCCATCCAACATTGACCTGTGTCCTCATAAGAAGGGGACATTTGGACACAGGCACACAGGGGATTCCATGAGAAGACGTGGGGTTAGGGTGATGCGTCTACAGGCCCAGGATGGCAGGCAAACACCAGAGCCAAAGAACAGGCACGGAAGGCGGGGTGCCAGCTGCTACAAGTACCACACGCATGCTGGACTCGGTCTCCAGCAGAGGCCGCTTCTCTGCACCCATCATGGCCACACCACACGGGAATGTCCCCGACTCACCTTCCGGACCCGCTTTACTCCCCCTGCGCAGCCCGGGCCCTGAAGGCCACGGCCCATGGCCATGGGAACCCTTCCCTCTGGGACCCCGGACCCACGCAAGAGCCAGACGGCCCCTCCTCCCAGGGGAGCCTGGCCGGACCTGGGTGCCTGCACTCCGTCCTGCACGACCAGACCCGTGACGCTGGAGCGGTGGTCCGTGAGCTGCTTGTTGCAGGACATGCTGTGGACGTTGATGATGTAGATGACCGAGTCCTCCGAGCCGACCCACACCTGGCTTTGCTCCGCCATCACCATGCAGTTCTGAGGGGGCCGAGGAGAGAGCAGAGCAGTCAGCTCCCCGTGTTCCCGACAGTCGTTCTGTCCTGTGCGCTCACAGCCGGCGCTGAGCCGCCGCTCAGGGACCGACAGGCTTAGGGTCCTGCCGGCCTCTGGTCACGCTCTTGTCATTCGATCAACACATCATCTTGCCCTGTGTTCCTGTTTAAGGGTGCCTCTGACCCTTGAACGACACAGGTTTGAACTGCATGGGTCCACATTTTCTCTGTAAAGCACGTTCCAGCCTCTGGCACCTCAGCTCTATACTACGGCACCATGTTAAACAGCAAAATCACGATAAAAAGCACAAAAATGCAAAGAACATGGCACTAAATAGGCCGTGAAAAGGACACCTGTCTACAGTTTGAGCTGAACCAAGAAGGCAGAGTCGCCTGGCTTGAGCTCGGCTGGGAACGCGCACACAGCTCCCATTTCTCCCTGCTCTGGAGACGTGCACGTCTGTGGAGAACCATGCAAGCGCCGTAAGTATTTGCTCTGGAGCTACAAATAAATTTTAGCAGGTAGGTAAGTTTGCAAATATGGAATCTGCAAATAATGAGGACAGACTGTATATTAGCCGGTGCTCTTGCAGCTAAGAGAGTGGCGCTCTCGGGGATTCCGGCTTAGCAAGGTCAATGCCAGTGATTCTCTTCAGACTTTCTGAAATTAGAAATTAAGAACTAAAACACTGAAGAGTTATAAAAGCCACATATACATGTGAAACGCAAATGTGTCTGCCTGTATTTCTCAACCAACCCGACTGCATCCCTAAAAAACCGTTCCCTAAACGTTTCCTGAGCGGTGTCCGACTCTATCCATGATATGGGCAACATTTTACTGGTAACTGAACGAGGGTCTCGGATTGTCAGATCCAAGCAGATTTCAAAGAGCAACAGTTACATCACTGTGGAGGGGCTGAGGCTAGATCTAATCTTGTATAATCAGTACCGATGGTGCTTACTGGTACTTATCTTTGTCAGAAGAAAGAGCTCATAAAAATTGATAGCTTTGGGGGCTTCCCTGGTGGCGCAGTGGTTGGGAGTCCGCCTGCCGATGCAGGGGACAAGGGTTCGTGCCCCGATCTGGGAGGATCCCACATGCCGCGGAGTGGCTGGGCCCGTGAGCCATGGCCGCTGAGCCTGCGCGTCTGGAGCCTGTGCTCCGCAACGGGAGAGGCCACAACAGTGAGAGGCCCGCGTACCGCAAAAAAAAAAAAAAAAAAATTGATAGCTTTAATTTTACCAATAAACATTCTCATAAGTTAGAAAAAGATGTTACCTTGCTAATTTCAGAATTAATCATTTAAAAAAGCCCTTTCTTTGGAGGCATCTACCTGAGAATTGTTGTAACATTTTAGTAAAATGTCTTTTTTTAGTGGCCCAAAGATATCTTAGATAAACCACTTGGAACTTCACATTTCAGATGAGGCAGCATTTTCTAGAGATAATTGCCCCAGTTGCTGTCTTGTTGAAACAGTACAAAATATCCCTGTGAAACCAGTGGGAAGATATTTTCACATAACTGGATAACTTTCTGCTTTAATTAAATGTTACCTGGCCTAACTGGGGAGCAGAAGAAATTGATACAAAATGCAGCCATATGATTTTATTTTCACAGGGATTTTAAGTTATTCTGTTATTAAACAGTCTTTGAAATGCTTGTAACTAAGAATCAACAGGAAAGAAATTAAATTTTAGAATAAGAGTGAAGTCCTTAACTTCTCCTCCTTGTTTTTCATTTCATCTAAAGCGTTATTAGACTTTTGTACACGTTTTACTTTAACGTGCCTTGGATTCCGTTCCTTTATCATCTGAGGCTCATTGTTTGAACGCGGGGAAAATGGTTTAGCAACTTCTTTAGAATGATCCCGCACCCTCTTGGCAACGTATATTTGAATTCACAATTTTTCTGTTTCACCCCAGTTTTGAAAGCATAGATTGTCACATTATCTTTAGATGGTGGAATGTGGCCATCAAAGTCGATGATACGAAGTAATGAGGAACACTTAGGTACGTAAACTTCACTACACCATGCTTTTTACATTAAACGTGAAAAAAGAAGTTTTGTGTTAAAGGAGTTGGCCTGAGGATTTTCCTAGCAAGAATCCCTTGGGACAGTGGCTTCCTTTGTGCCCTCAGAGGGTCTTGAACAGGATGAAGCCCACCAAGGAGTAGGTGTGACAGCATTTTGAACAGTAGGGTGGTATCGCCAAAGATACCTGGAGTGCCGAGTTAAAAGGCAGCCCCACCGGAAAGAAACCACTGATCACCCCTCATCTGGAAACACAAATTCACACGACACGTTCCAGGCGTGGAGGCCCTGGGGCACATGGCTGACATCACGTAGTACAGAAATAAGACATGATTTTCAAAGGACCGTGCAAGGCCTCAAAAAGTCTCCAAAAAGCAGGGGGCTGATCCTGGTGGCACTGAGGGCTCCAGACCTGAAACTTGACCTCGGGTTTGTGGGGGTGGGGTGAGGCTGTGTTTGCATGAATTTAACTTTTTTTTTTTAATTTATTTATTTTTGGCTGTGTTGGCTCTTTGTTGCGGTGCACGTGCTTCTCACTGCGGTGGCTTCTCTTGTTGAGGAGCACGGGCTCTAGAGCGCAGGCTCAGTAGTTGTGGCTCGCGGGCTCTAGAGCGCAGGCTCAGTAGTTGTGGCGCACGGGCTTAGCTGCTCCGCGGCAATATCTTCCCGGACCAGGGCTCGAACCCGTGTCCCCTGCACTGGCAGGCGGATTCTTAACCACTGCGCCACCAGGGAAGCCCCTTAACTTTCTTTTAATTAAAGTTGACTAGGCTATCAGTCTAAAAGCTCAAAGAACTGAGGTTTCTCAACCACGAGATAACTATAATGTGCAGATTTGACTTAAATGGTTCTTAGTTTTCGAACCCAAATGTGTTAAAATGATTCTAGTGTCTGCTTTTGGTGACTGACAATGTAAACGTGAGACTACCACACTGCCCTTTCCATGACTGAAATCCTGTTTTAGATTTCAGAGCGGGGATGGTTAAAGCCATTATCTGCTCACTTAAAGAAGAATATTTAAGTGAAGGATGGAACAAGCTTACATTTTAAAACTCAAGATAAAAATCAAAGACTTGCAGGATTCAGCGACGCCGTGGGGTTCGTGAATCCCGCTACCTATACGGGTGGACGTGTTCAATTTCCAAAGTCACAAGTTAACCTGGAAGCTGACTGGGTACTGTGTGCGTTCGTTTACTCACCAGTTTAGAAGTGCCCACTTTAAAGCAGTGCTGGTGAACTGTCCAAGAGGAAGCATCAAATACGACCACCTTGCCTTCGTTCAGAGCACACCATAATTTGGGGTGAGCATCCTCAACTTTTTCTGCTGGGTCAAGATGCCCTAAAGAGGAAAGCAACCCGAAACGGTGAAGCCCTCTGCTGCATCAGCCTGTGGTTCATACACGACTCAGGTCCTGCCCGGCCAGGTGCCACCCTGGGTGCCCAGGATCCAAAGGTGAGCACGGCCCGAGCTTCCGTGCCCCTCGGAGCTTCGAGTCTCGGGGACAAGCTGGCTCCAGCTAGAGAAACACGCAGACAGACCGAGCCCGGGGGTGGCTTCCCTGAGCCGGGATCTGGGGGAGGCCTGAGGATTCACTCGTGGGCAGCGTTTCAGGCAGAGGGAAGTGGGCGCAGGGACAGAGGAAGGAGGGAGCCTGTGGCCACGTCCCCGAGGGCAGCTGGGCTCCCGCTGCCTCACGTCACCGCCAACACGAGGGCTGGTCGGCGCTCTCCATCTTGGCCGTCCTAACGGCGTGAAGACTTTGGTTTTTTATTTGTGGTTTCTTTGCGTTTCCCGATGCCGATGAGGCTTGCTGGCTTTAGCTGGCCGTCTGGATCTCCCCCGTGCTGAAGCCTTTATGTCTCCTGCCCATGTCTTTTTTTTTTTTTTTGCGGTACGCAGGCCTCTCACTGCTGTGGCCTCCCCCGTTGCGGAGCACAGGCTCAGCGGCCATGGCTCACGGGCCCAGCCGCTCCGCGGCACGTGGGATCTTCCCGGACCGGGGCACGAACCCGCGTCCCCTGCACTGGCAGGCGGACTCTCAACTACCGCGCCACCTGCCCATTTCTGAATCGGGCTGTCTCATGCTCCTCGACTTGTAGCCGTTCTTTAAATATCCCCAACTCGAGCCCCTTGTCGGTTCTCGCGTCTTGTGAATATCCCTTTCCCAGTCTGCAATCACCACTTCCACTCATTTGGAAGTTTCTTTTAAAAACCCTTAACTCACCAGTCTGTTCCTTTATGGCTAGTATTTTTTATATGCTATTTGTGAATTTTTTCCTTACCATAAGGTCATGAATATCTTCTTCTATGTTATCGTCTCCAAGTTTCATTTGTTTATGTTTTTGCCTTTCACGTTTAGACTGTGAAGTGATGGCCACGTGTGATCTGAGGTGTGGTCGAGCTTCATCTTCTCCACACAGATGCACAACATCCCAACACCTTCTGTGATGGAGACCGTCTTTCCCCTCCCCTGCTCTGTAGCACCACCTCTGTCACAAGTGCAAGAAGTGTGAATCTGCCAGTCTTTCTGGGGTGTTCATGCCATTGGTCTCCTGGCCCCCTTGGGGGAGATCCTGCCCACTGAGACACAGTCTCCAATCCCCCAGAGACTGGGATGCTCTGAAGCCGGGCTCGGTGCCTGGGGCCTGGCTCCCTTGACTCTCGGAATCCTTGGAGGGGTTGCCCGCTTCTTGACAGGTGTGTCCTGACCCCAGGCTCGTCCCCCTGACCCCACATGGCTGGCCAAAGTTCTCTCGGCCACTGTTTCCAGTACCAGCAGTTCCGTTCTCCTTTGTTTTCTTATACGTTGTCCGGCCCTTCTAAATGTTCTCAGCGGGACGGGAACTAGCCCTTGATGACAGGAAACCCAGAGTCTAGTCAGGCTTAATTTAAGGGAAACTAGCGTAGATCCAAGGACAGCTCGTCTATTCAGATGCCGTGATGAAAAGCGTCTTGGTCTGTGCTGTCACAGCCGAGTGACATCAACAGAGAGCCTCGACTGGATAAATGACGTCTCCAGAGGGATGGGCTCGGCCGCTCTCGACTCTCTTTCATCTGAGATCTGTTGCTTTACTGGGTCTCCTGGACGTTCAGGGAAGAGATAAGCTCTCCTGCCGGGAGGCTGCTTTGCCACAGAAACTCAATTTGCCCATCGGAAACCGTGTGGAATGTAAGCTCCTGGCTGTGGATCGCTGGACTGCCCCGCGAGGTCACGAACCTCGGAGGGTGAAGGATGGGGGTGCACGGATGCCGCCGCCGCCGCCAACTCCTGATACGGACAGGCTGAACACGGGGCGACCAGACTCAAAGGCTCTCTTCCGCCCGGAACTGAGCTCCTTTGCTCCCAACACTATAACCCTGGAGCAGCTGTCTGCCGCAGCTCTCTGCAAGTCAGAATGAAGTAAAAGCATTTGGACAGTTGAACGCCTGTGACACAGGGCCGTCTTTGTTTACCCCCAGGCCTGGGCAGCGACCCTGTCTTCTTGCTGTCATCACTCTGACGCAGCTCGTAGGGGCCTTGAAAGTCTGTGGGACTGTCCGACCACTCCAAGCAGGAAGAGCCGTGTTGTCAGATGTGCACATCAGCATAGGAGGTGCAGCCATCCCATCCCGGTGACAATGGGCTTGATCCGACCAAAGACAGAAGCGCAGGGCCTTTATCCACCGACGTGAGGACGGCGAGGCCGGACGGGGACTCGGCCCCGCACCGCCCTGCTCCAGCCTCTGAGTCCACAGAGAGGCCGCACCTCATTGCTCAGGGTTCTGCCCTCCAACAGCAGAAAACCACCTGGTCCCCGTCCATCCTCATCCTGCCATCGCCCTTCCACTTCAGCGCTGACCCTGACCACAAGTCTTAAGCTCTCAGATTGTTCCAAACACAGCAGCGACATAAACAACCAGGTCCTACTGTACAGCACAGGGAGCTATATTCAATGTCCCGTGATAAACCATAATGGAAAAGAATATGAAAAAGAACGTATATATGTGTATAACTGAATCATTTTGCTGTACAGCAGAAATTAACACAACACTGTAAATCAACTATACGTCAATAAAATTTTAAAAACAAACAAACAGCAGTGACAAAGCAGGGAATGGCCTTCACCTGGGGTGTAGAGCAGGACATCGATGGCGCGTGGGGAGGTCTCTTCTGCGGAAGGGTTGATCTTGTGCTTCAGGGTCTCTGAGGTCGTCTTCGGAACTGCCATGGGCACTGAAATGCAGACACGGGGGATTAGTTCCCCAGACTGGAGGAGACCCAGGTTATCCAAGAGCCTTGCACATTCTGCTTTCCTTAGGGTATTAGCTCTGGGGTAAAACTTCATAATTTGTGAAGACAACGCTCTCTTTAAACTGGACATTAAAGTAAAGCCAAGCGTATCCGGCCAGAGGGCGAGCATTTGCCAACGTCTCACGTTGCTTTTTGTTTAAACACAGCTCTCAAGCTAAATGATCTGACCTCTGTCCACACTCAACCGTTACGTATGGTCTAGCCAAGGGAAGACTTTACACGTTTCTCCATAAATCTAACCCACGAGTGGTTTCTCACCCTTGTCACATAATGTGGCTACCGTGGGTGCGTCCTGTGTGCTGTAGGACATTTAGCAGCATCCCTGGCCTCATCCAGTCAATGCCAGTAGCAACCTCCCCACTGCCACACACACACACACACACACACACACACCACAAATATCTCCAGTCATTGCCAAATGCCCCACCCCAGGGATGGGGTGCAGATTTCAGAAAGTTTCATTTTTAGACCTTCCATCACGAATGGACCATAAGCTATTAACTTAAGCCCAGGATCATGTGTGGTTGCCTCATTACGCTTTACACAAGGGAAAACAGTTCTTGATTGGGAACAAGGAATCAGGGACACTGAGCTTGGACCATCCCCCCTTCGCCGTATGGAATTAAGAGTGTCATTTGTTGGGCGCTGCCATGGTAACTGTGTGTGTTATTTCCAGAGGAGTGAGAAGGCTTTTCTGTAAACTCTTGACAAAGATCAGGCATGAGCTTGGAGTGGTCTAAGCAGCTGGAGTGTAGTGTGTATTTGATTTTGTTCCTAATTAAGGGGGGGAAAAACCCAGCAATCGATGTCTGGTTCTAGGACTGTTGACAAGAGCACCTCCAAGTCACTCCAGCAACTGGAGCATCCTGTCTGCTCCCGGCAGGTGGGGGGGGGGCGTCCTCGGACCAGGAAGCTCCAGGGATCACACAGTTAGTGACAGACACAGCAAAGAGGAAAATGCACCAAGGGGAATCAACACATAACTGAGGCTTGTTTTCCCTAATTCTGGGATGACAGTTTAAACAACAGTGTCTTCCTGGCTGTATATACCCAAGGGGAATGAAACACACGTCCAAATTGTATGTGAATGTTCAGAGCAGCACTATTCATGACAGCCGGGAAGTAGAAAAACTCAAATGGTCAATGGAGGGTTGGATAAACTGTGCCGCATCCACAGAGCAGAATACACGCAGCCCAAGAGGAATGAAGCAGGGACACCTGCCACTCGGGTGAACCCTGGAGCGTGATGCTACATGGAGGAAGCTGGACACACAGGACACATACCAGATGAGTTCACTTAGAGGAAGTGCACAGACTAGGCCAAAGTGTGGCAAATCCAGAGAGACAGAAAGGAGGTTAGTGGTTGCTTAAGCAGGTGAGAGGGGTGGCTGCTAACTGTATGGGGCTTATTACTGGGGTGATGAAAATGTTCTGAAACCCATCATGCTGATGACTGTACAACCCTGAATACACTCACACCAGTAAGGCGTGCGCTGTAAGAAGGAACGGTATGCACAGACAGGGCTAGGCGTCATCTTAAAAACATCCTACAACTTGTTCGTCCGTGTTTCATGAATGAATTTCATGTTGTGGGTTTAATCTAGCACACGTGACTTCCGGCACATAGTAATGTTAATAGCGATAAGTAATCCTCTACTCTCTGCTTCTTCATGCAAAGCACAGGACAGTTGGGTTTAGGAGATCATTTAAAAGTTGAAACAAAATAGAAGTAGCTAAAATGATGCATAAAGCTATTCTTGCCTACTTGCTATTTCCTAGACTTGAAAAATCTTCTAAAAAAAATTGAGCTTACCACCAACCTCCATATGGCTTCCAGAATGTGAGAGCCAGATTTCAAGCTACAGGCGGAGATCAGAGAATTGCTATGGAGGGAAACTGACCAAATCAAGAGAAAAAAGAGAGATGGCCATCGGGGGCCTCCACGCACTCGTGCGGCGAGGTCCAGCAGCCAGGGGCAGCCGGGCACAGAGGTCCCTGCAGCTCCGCAGTAGGCGTGTGTCCGACCGCAGAACTCCAGCGACCACGATGGCGATTCCGTGAGTCACGCAACAGCCTTCCACGAATTTCTGCTCTGCTTGAACCAGCCAGCAGCAATTCTGTTGCTGACAACTAAGACTCAGGAGCAATTATCATCCGGGGTAAATTGGACTCTAATAACCCAGACACTGAAACGATGAGGTGCCTTGATGTGTCCTTAGGAGCACAGAGCTCCAAGGTATTATTAAGTGAGGAAAGGAAAGATGCAGAACAACGTGTGATATTCAAAAATGAAAAGTACAGAAGAAAAAAACTTGAGACATTTGGGATTGGTTCTAATGGACAAGACAAAAGTCATCCAGATAAAAATCACTTAAGACATAACTCAAGACACTGTGGCTGCATTGAACACATGCTGATCTTACTTTCGTTCTTCATCTTATCAAAGTAAGATAACTTGGAGGCCGCGTAGATGGCGCCGGGCGATTGCAGTGCACCGACGACGGCGTCCATCAGCAGGACGTGGGTCAGTGCCTGCTGGACGTACTGGGGGTCCTGTGGGAGGGACAGTCATCTCAGCACAGCTTCACTGAAACCATTTCACTCTAAGATTTTGTCACGTCACATAAAACAACCCTTTCAAAGATGTGTGTTTTTCAAAGCCACGTGAAGAGTTTAGATTTGGATTTGATGTCACGTGATCACGTCCTCTTAGTTGAGACATACACTGGCTGTTTATACCAGGGGTCAGCAAACTTCTGTAAAGGGCCAGATGCTGAACACTTTAGGGTCTGTGGGCCATGCAGTCTCTGGCACGACAACTCAGCTCTGCTGTCAAGGGCAAAGGCAGCCGCAGACACTGTAAAGGAGAGGGCGGGACGTGAGTCCGTACGACTCTCCTTAGACGTCTGCCAGCCCACGGGCTTGGATGAGTCAGTGTGTGCTAAATAAACCAGTGGGTATAAAACCAAACAGTGAGCCGCGAAGTCACAGAGTATTGGAATCTCAGGACCTAGTCCCCGCTTCCTGCTCCAAACAGAAACGCTCCTTCTGTCTCCATGACCTTGGGCTTCTCCAGTGACAGAACGTCCATCAGAAACGGCAGCTCTCCCACCACTGAACATACGTTCTTCCTGACGCTTTCCACTGGGTGCCGCCCTCACCTGCATCTCCCTGAGGATCCGTGGGCACAGCTCTCCAGAACCTTCTGAACTGCTCCCTCATGGGAGTCCCCTATTTGTACTCTTTGCCCACTTTGTTGTGGGTTTTCCTGTCTCATCTTGCCATTTAGACAAGACAAATATCTCCCCTGCACCGCGTGTCCTCATGTCTTACCCTCCTTCCATGGTACCCTTCATGACTAGGAAGTCTTAATTTGGTGTGATCAAAGCCATCAGTTTGGCCCAAAGTAAATGAAGGTACAGAAGTCCCTAGGATATAAATGTAACCCTGTGGAAGGAATCTAACACCTCCCCCCAGCCAAAACCCTAATCGTGTGAAGGGCAAAAATGAAGAGCCGCTTAGAGCAGGGTGTGCCCGGACCACCCAGCTCAGACCTGCCAGAGTCCAGCCCCCGACGCTCCCTTCCCTGGGGTGGCACCAGGGGCAGGGGGCAGTGCAGAGTGGTCACTCCCACAGTCCACCCACACCACCCTGCCGGCCCTTGCCTTTGCCCGAAGGGCGTCCCCCAAGACCCCAGGGCTTTGCACTGGCTCGCGTGCACCGCGGCATCCTTAATGCCTTCTGATGAGACCTCATCTAATTCAATGGATCCCGCGCCCAGGCCCAGCCCAGGCCCCAGTCCCACCTGGCTTTATGCTGAGCATTATTATAGAGACATGAGCCTTGGGTGAGAATAAAAAGGCAGACCGGGCCCCAGACCTTGTGGTCGTTGGCCAGCTTCTTCCCAGCCCACATCTCCTTCACCATCAGGTGCCACAGGTCACACTCTGTTTTAAGATTAGCTTCAAAGACTTCTTTCTTGGACACCACTTTGATTTTTAAAGTGGGAATTCTCAGGAGCAGAAAAGCTACTGTGGTGCTTCTGACTTCCTGCAGAAGGAAAGAGAGGCAAGTAAGTGAAATGACACCCGCAGGGACCCTGGAGTCGACAGGAAATGCATTTAGGGGTGGCGGTCTGCACACACTGAGGGGACCCACTGGGCACTGGCTGACATCCCCATGGGAAGGCAGAGTCCTTGGGGCTGGCCTGGGGCTGGGGCTGCCCGGCGGGGAGGTCCGGCAGGACCCAAGAAGGCCCTGAAGTACCCGGAGCCGGGTGCCGGGGGTGGGGTGAACAGGGCTCCTCCAGGTGGTCTGTTCTCAGAGACAGGTGACGGGGAGTCAGGGTCACGGCGGTGTCTGGAGCTCAGCGAGCCTTCCTGGTGGGTCTAAGTGTGACCTGTCAGCCACACGTCGACAGAGACACACCGGTGGACTCGTCCACAGCGTTTAAAGGTGCTTCATTCTTTCACCTCCTTAAATCTCTGTCTCTGGACTTCTGGGAGGAAGCCCGTCAAAGCAGGCTTGGGGGGAAAACTGAAGGAAGTGAGAAGGTGCGTCCACTGGCCCAGCCTCAAGCATGGCCACAGGGGAGTCCTCATGCCTCTTCTGTCTCTGGGAATATGCAGTAACTGGATTAACACATCTAACACACCGCTTATAAATTTAGGAAATAAACCTGGGAAAATAAAGGTAAGCCATGAGTCAGGATCTCGACTCAGATTCCCTTAGTGGGGAAGATGACATTTTAAGTTGTTATAAAATAAACAGCGCGGGCCAGCCAGGAACCTGATCAGGAAACGTGAGATGGAACCGCTCACAGGGGCTGGCCCACGGCCGTTTCCCAGTAAAGCAACGTCTGTGCTTCTCCTACATTGTCGAACCACGTCAGCGAAAGGACAAGCCTGCCTTGCTTCTTGCTCTTCCCCCAAATACAAGTCAGCTGAATAGAGAATCTGCCGTCGGTGCACTTACTGCTCTGAACACATCACCCACTCCATCTCTTCAGTCCTCACATCACTCCTATTCGGAGGGTGCATCCTTATTCCCACTTTACAGGTGAGCAAACTGAGGCACAAACCATGAGTGGCTTGTGACGGGCCCACGGCTGGCAGAGCCCGGTGGGCTGTTCCGGCTGCTGCACCTCCCAAGCCCAGGCGGCTTCCAGAGCTGCCCTCACCTCTATGTTTCTGAAGGTGGAAATCTCCACGTAGCCCGGCCTCCCCTCAGTAAGGAGGAACAGGCGCTTCTGGGTCATGGCGATCTTGCCCACACCGCGATTTGTTTTGACGGAGCTTGACAGCTTATACACACACTCGTTTTTGTCCAGCTGTTCCATCACCGAAAAAGGCAGGCTGACCTCTTGGGCCTCTGCTTCTGCCTCCTTCCAGCAGTTGTAGAAATCTTTGAATGTTTCTGGGTCAATCTGTTTCTGGTGTCCTTAGTTTTATAAAGAAAAAAAAAAAGATTCTTACAGCCACGTACACAGGTGCCTCAAGAATGGTTGCTTTACAATCAGGAAGCAGGACCCGCAGGACATAGCAGGTGGCGCCAGCACCTAAGCCTGCCTGGATGGAAACCACCTGGAAAGCGTCCCCTCCTTCCCCAGGTGCCCAGGTGGGCACTTGATCTGGCCTGAGCCCATTGCCCTCTCCAGCCCCTATCTACCAGGCAGTCACAGTAACTCCTAGGGCACCAGGTAGGGACACTGGGACAAGGACAAAGTCCTGTGTCACCTCTAGAGCTGGTGGCAGCCATCTTGGGGCCAGTCCCAGGGTGAAGCTAATGCTAAAGAGACCAGATCCTTGGTGACAGTCCCACACCACTGGATCAAGCCTTACCTGAAGCCAGATTTATCTCAGTACTCTTTGGGTATGTGAGCAAATAAGTTATTATTTGTAACCGTGATGATCTTAGTTGATACAGCAACCTTCCCAAATGTCCAATATTCAGGGGCTCCGGAGTCAGAGAGAGACCCAAGTCCGAAGCCCAGCTTCACTACTGTTTAGCAGTGTGACCACAGGCCAGCTGTGGAACGAACCTGCTTCCCTGTCTGTAACGTGGAGCTGGAACCACCCCCAACTCCCACTCAGCCGCTAAGAAGTCCGTCCCGTTCTAAGCTCGATGTTTCCCTGTGCCTGGCTCCTGCATCCTCCATTCTGCATCCTAGATCTGTCTGCCCTCCGTCCTCAGAGGGCCCTTCATATCCTACACAGGAAGAAGCTCCTCAGTGGCCTCCTGCCTTCTAAGCGGCCCCCGCCGGCGGCCTGCTTCACTCCACGCCTAGAATGAGGCTCCTCGTATCCACCAGGCCCAGATTCCTCCAGGATCAGGCCCCTCCTCCCCTTCGCACTCCTGTATCCCAGCACAGTGACAAGCATGTTGTTACGTGCCTCTGCACATGCTGGTCTAGAGTGCTCGGACCAGAAAACTCCTACCTGTCCTTCAAGACCCAGATAAAATGGCCCATGGGCAGCCTTCCCAGACAAGGGGCCCACTAAGCTGATGCGCTCTTCCCTCACGGCATCTAACAATGCTTGCTGTGCTCTACCCTCTATACAGGCCCAGCTGCCCTGGGCAGCTTGGTCCTAGATCAGGAGACTGAGGACTGGAGAGGAAAGCCCTACCGGCGGGTGGGCAGGTGCCAGGCAGACAGCCCGCCGACGCCGTGCCTTCGTGGGTCTGCCTTTCCCACTGGGGGCCTGCTCGGGATGCAGAAGCCTCCCCGTCTCAGCCTGGCTGGAGGCCAGATCTAATAGGTCAAGAAAGGCTGTGAGGACTTTCCTGGTGGGGCAGTGCTTGAGAGTCCGCCTGCCGATGCAGGGGACACGGGTTCGTGCCCCGGTCCGGGAGGATCCCACGTGCCGCGGAGCAGCTGGGCCCGTGAGTCATGGCCGCTGAGCCTGCGCGTCCGGAGCCTGTGCTCCGCAACGGGAGAGGCCACAACAGTGAGAGGCTCGCGTACCGCAAAAAAAACAAAAAAGAAAGGCTGTGGAAGCTCGGCTCTGGTTCCCTAGCACCTACCAGATAACAGTTTCCTGGGGAATTTGCTGTCGTGGCCACAACTGAGTCTGGCCTCATCCCCACACAATGCAGGCACAGAAACATTCAGGTGAAAACCTCCCAGGTGGCAGGATTCTGAGTTGGTTCTCCTCTGGCTCACCTGTGTTTTTCTAATTGCCTTACAACCGTGGTCTACTACTTACAAATTTGTTTAACGTCCTTGATCCAAACAGAATCACACCACAGTGGGATATCTGTATATACTTGGGTCGTTTTTAGAAAGTAAGTTACTGAGGGACTTCCCTGGCGGTCCAGTGGTTAAGACTTTGTCTTCCAGTGCAGGGGGTGTGGGTTCAATCCCTGGTCGGGGAGCTAAGACCCCACATGCCCTGCGGCCAAAAAACCAAAACAAAATAGAAGCAATATCGTAACAAATTCACTGAAGACTTTAAAAACGGTCCACGTCAAAAAAAAATCTTAAAAAGAAAGTCACTGAAAAAAATGAAGCACAAGGGCCGGTGGGCAGGTGCCCAGGCAGACAGGCCCGGGGGTCCCTGTGCTAGGCAGCGAGGCACCAAGAGGGCGCGCATCAGGGTGGGGCCCCTGACCCCGTGACACGGTTCTCATCCCGCTTCCGTTTTGGAAAGGCTCCTCCGTGTAGCTGCCTCTCACTGGGGCGCCTCCATCTACACCTCCTGGCGGTTCTGAATGATTATGTTTATAATCAAAGGCACTTGACTATTTTAAGTGGACGACAAGGAGGAGGATGTTTAGTCTACGTAGCCAAGGAAAAGCCCAAGAATCAGGAGAGCACAAGAGGGGAGTTGGGGAGAACCACAAAGCCATTACTTAATGAAAGTTGGAGCCAAAGATGCCGGGACGTGGAGCCTGGAGCCAAGAAACCCGTCCCTTCTGTCATTAGGACAAATGCTCCCACCATCTGGGTCCCTGCACAGTGCCGGGGCCAAGCGGAGCGAAGCGCAGGTCCCCAGAACCGGAAACGGTTTCCTCTCGCGGGCAGACGGGAGGCGGGCTCGCGGGCTTTGAGAGCCGGGGTGAAGGACACCAGAGAGGCCAGGGATGCCCACGCGGGCCTGTGGACGCCACCCCTGCCAGGGCCGCAGCACAGCTGGACGGTGCACATCCATGGCACTCACACAGCAATAGCCACCGTGCACACGAGGGGCCACCACGCACATCCACAGCTGCGGACAGAACACTCATTCATCTCCAATCCTGCACAAAAATGCCAACTGTTCATCTCTGCCCCTCACCCGCACTCCAACACAACCCCTCCAGCTCATCTTACGGGGGAGGCAGAGTCACCGGCTCCCGTGGGCCACACTGAAGGCCACACAGAGCTGACTCCCCGCCCTGGGGCCAGGTCGTGAGGGCCCTGCACCTCGAATACCAGACTCCGACGTGTGTTCTTATGTGACATCTGTTTATTCTAAGATGGTGACCTTCAGCTTTGACCTAATCCTGTTATTAGCACATACGCGCCCGTCAGGCAGAAACGTACATTGGATGCTGTGCGACAACGGTGCACGTATCCCAGAATCAAGGCCAACAATGACCTGCTTGCAATGCGAATGGAGCCTAAGTGACAACAGGGCCATCAACGGCACTGTCACCATGGTCATCTGAGGATGCCCTCCCGGATGTCCTTTCACGTCCCTGCAAGTCTGGGGCTGCTGGACGGCGCCCACATGTCCAGCTGTAAGCCACACTGTCTGGCTCCCGTGGGACACGCTTCTGGCCAAGGAGAGGTGAGAGCTGGGAGGGCCAGGCCCTCTTCTCCCAGGAAAAGAGCGCCGCCCAGGCCATCGGGCCCCCGGGCTGCGCAGCAACGGGCTGGGCTGGGGGGAGAGGACGGAGCCTGCTGCACGTCCAGA
Organism: Neophocaena asiaeorientalis asiaeorientalis; assembly: GCF_003031525.2. Lineage (NCBI taxonomy): Eukaryota > Metazoa > Chordata > Mammalia > Artiodactyla > Phocoenidae > Neophocaena > Neophocaena asiaeorientalis. Next base: position 21,109,532 of record NW_020172779.1, on the reverse strand, counting down.
CACCTCATCACACGAGAACAGCACCCCCGGGTGGATTACGCCGCGGTACTTCAGGCCCTGCAGCTGGCCTAGTGCTCGTATCCTTGTGCCCTCGCGAGGGCCCGCGCGGGAAGGGGGGGGGGGGCAGGGCCTCCTCCGAGAGCGCTGAGCCCCACAGTGCCTGCGCCCCACCTCCCGGTGGCCTGGGTGCTGCTGGTTGACCCCGCGAGAACCTCTGCCCCTGGCGGACTCAGTGCACCCCCCACTGCCCTGCCCATGGGAGTCCCCTGGGCAGCACCAGTCGCCCACAGACGCCCAGGGAGACAAGACTGGCTGGCCAAGACGGGCCACTTCTCCGCGGCCGACATAAGGTGACACCACACGGAGGGCCCCGTGGGCGCTAGGCCGGCCGCGCCCCCATCAGACCGATGGAGGGACTGTGAACAAGCGGTCCCATCCCTCCACTGGTGGGAAGGCGGCGCACGTGGGTACAGAGAGGCCGGGCAACTCGACGGCAGCCGCGTAACGAGGAAGGACATCCCACACCTGTTACCAGCAAAGCACGGCCTTTCCAGAGGACACAGGGGCTCCCGCACAGGACACGGAAGGAGGTCCGACCCGATGGAAAAACAGGCCAGGCTGTGCCGCGCAGCTCCAAGGAGAGAGGCCCAGACGCCCCGAGCACAGGTGCCGACGCTCAGTGCGAGGCCACCTTGCTCACCAAACCGCAGAACACTTCAGACGACTGCACCCCGCACTGCCCAGGAGGTGCGGCTGGGCAGCCCCCCGCGCTGCAGACCCGCCTTGAGGGACCTGCTGGGGGGATGGCAGCTCCCACCCGACGGGGCTGCATCCTAGAGAAGGCCATCCACGCCCGGGGGGCAGGCTGCGAGCCTCACTCGTCAGCATCGGGACAGGCGGACACGACCAAGGGTACAGGCCAACACGCTGCACCGCCCTCGGCACGGCGAGACGCCTGTGAGCACCACGGATACGCTTTGAAAATGCAGGCCGAAACACACGTACCGCGTGAGTCACGGACAGTTTACAAACGCACAAATCCTACGTTCTGTTTGTGGGTGCATCCACGTGCCACAAATGCATAAAACTTGGTCAGAAGGGAAAGGTCAAGTTTGGGACAGTGTCCCTCTGAGGAGGGAGGGGCGGAAAGGGTTCTGGACCAACCAGACGACTGCAGTAAACGTGGGAAACAAAAGCAGCGGGGGTAGAGGTGCCTGAAGCATTCCAGCTGGAGCCACGCGTCCCCATGTGGGAGGAAGGGGTCAGCACACAGCGAGCAACCCCCCAGGACAGGAGAGATGCCTTTAAGCGTCACCAGGCCCTCCATCCCCACCGCTTCCCAGAGCCTCGGCCAGCCCAGGAAGCAGGTAAAGCCCTCGCCCGCCCCGCAAGGCTCCTCCAGGCTGGGCCGGCCTGCCCTCGAGGGTCACCGCCCACCCCGGGCATCCTCCCGGCTGGGCCGGCCTGCCCTCGAGGGGCTGCCCCCTCTGGAGCCACGCGTCCCCATGTGGGAGGAAGGGGTCAGCACACAGCGAGCAACCCCCCAGGACAGGAGAGATGCCTTTAAGCGTCACCAGGCCCTCCATCCCCACCGCTTCCCAGAGCCTCGGCCAGCCCAGGAAGCAGGTAAAGCCCTCGCCCGCCCCGCAAGGCTCCTCCAGGCTGGGCCGGCCTGCCCTCGAGGGTCTGCACCGCCCACCCCGAAAGGCTCCTCCAGGCTGGGCCGGCCTGCCCTCAAGGGTCACCGCCCACCCCGGGCATCCTCCAGGCTGGGCCGGCCTGCCCTCGAGGGTCTGCACCGCCCACCCCGGCATCCTCCTACCCACGGTTAATGCCTCGAAGAGCCGGTGTATGATGCCCGCATCCTTCACGATGCCCGACTCCTGCACCCTCTTCACAAAGTCGTCCAGCTGCATGTGCTTCTTGGGCAGCTCGAAATTCTTCACGCGGTCGTCGGCCTTGGGGGCGTCCTTGGGCTTGTCCACGACCGCACTGATGAGCCGGCGAAGCTCGGGCGTCCGCTCGGCCTGCGCGCGCTCGGGCGCCGACAGGGACTCCACCGTCCTCTGGACGAGGTCGGTGGGAAAGATGCGCACATCCGTCTTGTACAGGCTCTGGAAGTCCAGGAGGGCGCCCAGCAGCTGGCCCTGCATCAGCTGGACGAGCCCTCGCAGGTAGAAGTACCTCGCCAGCAGCACCGAGTTCTCGGGGGCCAGCGAGTCCATGGCTTTGCTCAGCTGGGCCACGCAGTCCGCGTGGAACGCCTGCACACACTGGCCCACCAGTGGAAAGTGGATTTCCGGGATCTTGAAGGTATATGTCAACTTGGGGGGCACGTCCAGAACTGAGGAGTGAAGGGGAGATGAACGGTTAGCACAGACCTTAGAAACAGACACGCGTTCCCACCCCATCACTCTGCCCAGGGCCGTTTCTGTGCCTTGGGTGCAGCGTGGAGCAGGACGCCCCGTGCCTCTTCCAGAAAGCTCCACGTGCCCCACGCTGAACGGGGCCCCTCACTGCTCCCATGGCACAAAGAATGTTATTTGTTAAAACTGCTGATGCTAAGCTGAAACACGTGGCGGTGAGTCTTTGTTGAAGGACTAAGCTAATGACCCAGGCCGAGACGCACCTGCCAGGCGGGTAAGCCTCCCAAACAGCTGTTTCATTCACCTTAACAGCAGCTCTGCGCCATGGGTACTGTTACCACACCCATCTCCCAGGGTGGGGACTGAGGCCTCCCTGGGTCCCCGGTACACAGCTACTGGGTACCCCAGGGTCACACAGCCAGGAGGCAGCTGTGCAGGGGACTCAGACCCACCAGGAGCCTCCAGAAGGTCAGTAAGGTCTTTTCATTTGAACACGCGGCCCCTCCTGGTGTCGCCAGCATGATCTCCACTCAGCCTCCAGCTCTCCCGCGAATGCGCCAGGAGGTACCAGCTGGTACTGGTGCCTTAGCCCGAGGCAGCCGCCAGTGGGGGCCCGAGCAGCTCACAGCGCTGGCTTCACTGCAGTTTATCCCACGGGCACTGGCTTCCTCTGTACCCTCAGCCCCTAGGAAGGGCCTGGCAATCACTGGGGGCCTAAGAGTTGCTGCATCCCCTTAGACAGTCATATATGTAATCACGTATCTCCTATGTACACATACACATACGTGCATATACACACACAAGTATGAAAACAGTGGGACGGGGCGATGGAAAATACAGACGAGAAATCGCTTTCTGTAACGAGCATAGTCTGCAAAATGAATGTTCTAAAAATATGTCAAATGACTAATTGTCAGAAAGCAACAGCCATAACCCCCCCTTCGCTTCTACTGAAACGAGCTGTGGTTTCTTTCAGTGACAGGCAGCATGAGAACCAAGTGAGTGAGAAAAGCCACAGCACGGGCGTGGCTGCACCACCTGTGTGGCTGCTTCCGCAATCCTCGGTACGTATCTTCCGCAGCGACGAGTTCCGGGGCGGCAGCTCGGGCACCGTGATGTCCTGCAGGTTGGGCATGCTGACCACCATGCGCCTGTGAGCCCCGTGTGGGGCTGAGGACTTCCGGCTGGCCATCTTCTCGACTGTGGGTCTCCTTGGACTCAGGAGCATCCCGTCTATCCTGGGTGGAAAAACCCAACACCTTGTAGACACAGCAACGGCTGAAGCACAGGCTCAACTGGGCATTTTCCCCACCGTGGTGACCAGAATCCAGCATTCCCACACCGAGTGGGAAACGGCGGGCACACTCCTGGCTCTCCCACGTGTCGTGAAGGCTGCATACGGTCCACACCCCAGGAGAAGCCACAGCACACAGAACAAGGGCGTCGTCGACAGCCGACACGCGTTTGAGGGGTTCAGGAAAAGCGGCACGGAAGAGGCGGGAAACGGTGACGATGCGGGGAGAGAAAGAGAAGGAAACGGGGAGAAAACAGCACAAAGACCCAGAGCTGCCTCTGCAGGTACGTTCAGCGTCCCCTGCAAGAAACAGAAATGCACGGGGAGGAGCCTGACACGTTACCCGACTCATTAGGAGTTTCTAAATGTGCGACTTCTCTGATCGAATTTATCGTTTATCCTTCCAAATAAACTGTGCTCCTTGAGCACACGGACACCCAAGGAGTCGTGCATCCTTTAGAACGTAATATGCAAACCTGTCCTCCTCGGACTGCGTGTGGAGGTCCATCTGGGCAAAGGCGTCCATCTTTCTGCTGAGCCGGGCCTTGAGGAAAGCGTGAAACATGTAGGTGTCCAAGACCTGGGACAGACGTCGAGGGGCGGGTTACTGCGCCTGCTTCACGGTCCTGTCCTCCCCGCGCTGCCAGGGCACCTGCAGCCACGGCACGCGTGGCCCTGCCCAACCCACCGAGGCCTCTCACCAGCACCTTTGGACAAAAGTGCCCAGACACAGGTAGCTTTCTTCATTTACCATAATCGAAGATTTCCCCTCAATCCCTTACCAGCCAATCTCAAAGAATCAGCCACTCTTTGCATTTGAACAACCACAGCAAGTTCAAAAGTCCAAACCACCCTGCCCCCCGGGACAGCAGCAGCCGCAGTCCCTGTGTTTCATCATGGATTCTGGTGTCTCCTGGGGACGGCAGCCTCTCTAACGCTCCGCACCTCACAGCCAGCGCACCCCGTCTCCAGACTCACACGCGCCAATCTCCAAGTCAGCTCCCAGGGAGTGTGGATGCTGCCCAGCTCTGGGAAGGGGGCGGTGATGGGAAGGGCATGGAATTGTGTGGCGTGATGGAAAGGTTCTAGATCCAGACTGAGGAAGGGGCGACCAGGTACAAGCCTTGGTCAAAACTCTGCACATGCTATACTTAAAATGGGTGCATTCTGTTATATGTGAGTGCCACTCTAAAAAGTCAATTAAAAATAGTCAGAGCTGGCCAAAGGATCAGAAGAAACCACGCTAAAACAAACTTTTAGAAAAGCTAAGACACTGAATAAAATATTAACAGATACTGGAAACACTTGACTTGAAAAATACTTTAGATACAGAAAAGGGCGAAGGATCGACTATACACACACACAAACCCCACACACCTCTTACCTGTTTATAAAACTGCTGGTCCCCTGGAGCTCTTGTTTTGAGAAACTCTTCACTATTGAACACCCTATGTTCATAATTTAAGTGATTCTTCACTCCCCTGATGAAGAAAGATAGTCTAAGAGTTGAAATATTTTTAAATACATGAAAAAGACATTGCTGTCAGCAGAAAAACAGTAACAAGAAATACACACTTTGAAAAGCCCTGTCTGTAGGAACAGTACTCTGAGCGCTGAGGGACACGGTTTGGATGTATTCTGTGGTGGGGCTTTCTCGTCACTTCAAGCATGGCTTTCCCCCAACTGGAATGAAGCTCAGGGTGGGGGGGTGTCTGTCTTCTTCGAGCCCCCTAGCTCCTTATGCAAATGAAGACGCAATCATCCATAATTGTTCATACAAACAAAACTGAGTTCAGGGTGGTGACACAGGAAGGGCACCCAGACTCTGAGCACTGACCCAGCTCGGCCGCTAGCCTGACCCTCACCGGCCACATCCCCATCCTACACCGTGGGGCCTTGGGCACATGACCCCCTGATCTACCGTGAGAGCCTACCAATAGAATCAGTAATCCTACAGGGCATATTCAGAACGTAGCACGTTCGATGTTTTCCTTCTCTTGTGAGGGAAAAAATTACTTCATCTGATATCGTATTTTCTTTTTAATGAACTAAACTCATCAAGTTTGCAGAGTATTAAAAAACAAAAACCTTCATGAAAGATTTCATATTAAAAGAACAAAAGGAAAACTACATTTCGACAACCACACAAATTATACTCCTCTGAGCAAAGAGCTAATACAACCTTATCTATAATGTGACATCCCGTTTTCCCTAATAAATCATTTGCTTACATAAATACAGACAGCCAAAGAATACAGCCATTAAAATGCTGATTTTGAAAGAATCACACTGAGTGTCATCAAGTTGGCCAGCTCTGGTCTAAAGACCCCTCCCAGGCAGTGGGAGAGAGAGAGGGAGGGGGAGAGGGAGAGGGAGAGGGAGAGAGAGAGAGGGAGAGGGAGAGAAGGAGAGGGAGAGGGAGAGAAGAGGCTGCAAGACAAAGCAGAGAAGAGAGAGTGGGAAGAAAGAAAAGGCCTGAAGGCTTTGCCACAATAACGTCTTCACGAAGGCGTGCTATAAATGTAGGCATATATTTACCGTTATGCTCCTTAAATGAGCGCACATTTAGGCCAGCAGTAGGCGCTCGACGCCTGCACTGCATCACACTGAAGTAAACACACCGCACTGTCTATTTAACTCATTCAGCTCAAGGGCTGGTTCCCAACAGCACACCACAGATGCTGATGGTGACAGTGAGGGGAAGAAAGAAGAAAAGTTTCTAACGGGGGCCAGTCCTGGGTGCTCCAGCCTGGGCTCTCCTTTGGGCGGGCTTCATTCCCGAAATGATCCGTCTGTCCCCCTACCCGGGTCTGACCATCCAAGGTGGTCATTCGCAAGAGAGACGAGGGGGTGGCAAGGCCCCAGGCGGGGTAAACACACTCCCAGGGATCCTCGTGGGGGCAGGGGCCTCTCTCTCATCACTCCTGGATTTCAGTCCCTGGGCTTTGGGGCCGTGGCCACTGTGGAACCGGGAGCTGGCTGGGGAGCAGGTTACAGACACTGGCGATGCTCTAAACACCTGAAGATGCAGACGAGCAGCTGCAGGGTGATCTGCTGGATCTGACAGTTAAGCCGTTGCTGCCAGGCCCGCCGGCAGGCTCGCCCCTCGTTCAGGTCTGTGCTGGCGCAGAGGTGAGCGAGGTCCAGCTCACGGTGCATCTGAAGGCTCTGGACCCTGGGAAGGAGCAGAGAGTCACTGACCACGGCCCAGCCCGTATCACGCGACTGACTGCTGCCTACCGGCCAGAGAGAACCCTCCGGGAAGAGGGAAGTTAACACTCTCAGGACACTCAGACTCCCTATCGATAACTGGGGCGGGGAGGGTGTCATTACAAATACATCCCTGTTGGGAGTTTATTCACCTCCCAGCACAAAAGGCTCATTAGTGCAGGATTCACGAAGGCCTCGTCTTTGGACCATGCACGTCTCTACACAAGCTGAGGGTCCTGTCCTCCTTTGCAGGCACCTGCCCTTCCACGACGGCCAAAGGGCTTCCAGTGGGTCTGGGAGGGACGGTGCAGGCTCGGGGGCACGAGGCACGGCTACTTACTTGTCCGGAGGTTCTCAGGGACGGGGGCTCACAGCAGTTTTCATCACACAGGATCCTGGCCTCCCCAACACTGCCCAAGGCTGCACTTTTTTTTTTTTTTTTGCGGTACGTGGGCCTCTCCCCATTGTGGCCTCTCCCGTTGTGGAGCACAGGCTCCGGACGCGCAGGCTCAGCGGCCATGGCTCGCGGGCCCAGCCACTCCGTGGCATGTGGGATCTTCCCGGACCGGGGCACGAACCCGCGTCCCCTGCATCGGCAGGTGGACTCTCAACCACTGCGCCACCAGGGAAGCCCCCAAGGCTGCACTTTTACATGAGACTTTGGACACCAAGGAGCAAGTCTGAGGCTTTAAATACGCAAAGTAAACCCACCCAACAGTATCCAAAGGTCAGGTAGGCCAGAGGGGACCCGGCGGACACACACTCTGATCATGATGAGGAAGACAGCGCGGCAGTGGGCAGCCAGGCACAGGGGCGTCTCAGGGAAGAAGGGCGCTGCTGCCCCTTGTCTCTCCCGGCCAATACCGAGTGTGGGCGCTCGTCACCCCAGGCCCCGTGGGGAGACCCACTGCCACAGCCCAGATCACGGTCCCAGAGCCCTTCACAGACGAGCCACCGACCACGCACAGGTTAGTTCACGTTTATAAAGAGCCCCCCACGGTGAGCCTGAGACTCCACGTCCCACTGTCTGGGGACCCGGCCACGCGAGAATCCAACCCCCAGGCATGTTCTAGAATTCTAACAATAACAGGGCAGAGGTAAGATCCCATCTTACTGGGGATGCGCCACCCAAGTACACGCTTGAGAAGCTGCGCCCAGCGCCGGCAACACCAGTCCTGGAAAGTCACCCTCGGCAAGTCCGGGGACTGTGGACCGCGCTTATCAGAAAGTGACTGGATGATGAGGAATGTGGGCTTCACCTTCGGAGGTCACGCAGGGAGACGCTCCCACCCGGACCCCTGGCTGGGCCCCCTGAGCACCGCCCGCCAGCCACACAGGACTCCACACCCTGAGCCTGGACTCAGCTTGGGGAGTTTTATAAATTTTTTGAAGATGGAAGGAACAATAATGAAGATGGCACTCCCATGTACTTTGTACAAACCATCCAGATAGAAGAAATCATTGATACCAAGGTGTTATAGGCTGAATTGTGTCCCCCCAAATTCCTAGGTTGGAGTCCTAACCCCCAGCACCTCAGAGTGTGACTGTGTTTGGAGATGGGGCCTTTAAGGAGGTAATTAAGTTAAAATGAGGTCACAAGGGTGAACCTAATCCAATATGACTGGCGTCCTTATAAGAGGAGATTGGAACACGGACACCCACAGAGGGACGACCACATGAGGGCACAGGGAGAAGACAGTCATCTACACACCAAAAAGAGGGGCCTCAGGAGGAACCAACTCTGCCAACACCATGATCTCGGACTTCCAGCCTCCAGGACTGGGAGACAATAAACGTCTGTTGCTTAGGTGGTGTTTGTTACAGCAGCGCTCACTGACTAATACACAGGTAAGAGGCAGAAATGAGAACAGCCAAGTCAGGGAGCCAACACAGAACCACCCGTTCCTTCCCCTCCACTCAGGCCTCAGCTCCTCCCGCATCCGACCTCCAGCAGACAAAGTAAAGGGGAACAGTTGGCACTGATAAAAGACGGGCTGCGTCACCAGCTCCTGCGTCACCAGAGCAACAGAGTCCAGCTACTTGACGACAGCCGGGAGCACCTGCTGCACTAGCCCCCCGCCCCACACCCTCCACGGGTCCCACCACGAGCTGCATGCCAGGCCTGCCTGAAGTCCACACACGAACTGGAGGACTAAAAGCAGGATCTCTCCCACCACCATTTGATTAGATTCCAAAGGGGGAAACGTCCTCCGCAGGTCCACCTGAGGGAGCCCTGGCTCTGCCCCGACCCACCTGCCCCAGATGAACCTTCTTCCCAGCGTAAATAGTAATCACACCTCCTTTCACCCCCCTGAAAGAAGTACGTGGGGCAGTCCCCGTCAGGCCTCTCCGATCACCACAGAGGCCGCAGGGCCTGCAGAGCCTACAACAATTATTATCTGCCCTTTTGGGAAAAATTTTGTCTTGCCTGATCTCAGCCAATGAAGTGTAGTCATAGAGATGGAAAAACCACAAAGAGCCACAAAACAGGTATGAAAAAATAAGAGAACTAAGAGAGCACTGGGTAGGGGGGTGGGGGGGTGAAAGGGGAAGACAGCTTCCTGCCCAGGGAAGGACGGTGGGTCATGGCCATCAGGGGCCCCCGACTGACAGTGCCATGGGGCAGATGCCTATTTTGCTCATTATATACATACTCTGCCCAATGCATTGGATACATATCTGGTGAGTGGATGAACGAATGAATGAATGAATGAAGGAGAGAAGGAACTTCAGAGATCACAGGCACAGAAGAGGGTCGAGAGGTGTCCCGGGGGTGTGACCGTCCCCTGGCCTGGGGGCCATCGTTAGTATTTAGACAAGATTGGAATGAAGACAAATGACTTTTATTTTTAAATATTCACAAACAATTTCCAAACTACTAAATATTACATAAACCATCTGTTAATATAAGATTGGAAGAGATACTTGAAATTGGCAAGTATGAACCTGAACAAGATTTTTCCAAATACCTACTATTTCCCCCCTTACCTCTGAATAAACGTCTGTGCCGCCAGGAGAGGGATGTCAGGAACGTCAACGTCCTCATCGTTAGAGTAGGTGATGCTCCCAGTGTCAATGTTTATCAGAATTAAACCATCGGCTTCCTATAAAATAAGTGTGTAAAGATCGGAGTTAAGAATCTGAATTTGTATACATCTTTGAAAACACAAAGATACACTTTGCATTCACCAGGATCGTGTCATCGATAATTAAATTATCGTATCTAATATGCACACAAAGCCTTATATTATCTACCAGAAAAATGCGGCGTATACCGTGAGTTAGGTTAACAAGCTAATTTGATTAAAAATGCCTCAAGTCAAGATTCCAACACACGAGGTCAGGCCTTCACCCACCCTTGTGCAAACACTCCATGTACCACTTCAGGGAGCCTGAAGAGAACATTCCAGAGCCCCAGTGGGAGCACTCCGACATTCAACACTCAGGGTGCCAGCTGAGCGGCCCAGCCAGCTCTGCGCCCCACCCGCCCCAGGACCAGAGCACAGGCGGGTCCTGGGCTCAGGGATCCCACACACTTAAGAGTTCTTGAGATGTGTGGATGGCTTACTTGTTAAGTCTTATCTGTGACAAAACACACAAATAATGAGTCACACTCCTGAGTTCTACACTTCAACTGTCCCAGGAACAGGACGCCAGAATCCTCCCCAGCTTTCATGCTGGGCCGGCCTCTCAACACGCGTTTCATGGCACGTGAAATAGGCACAAACACGTCTCCCAGAGCAGAGTGCTAAACCAGCAGGGGACAGGCCACGCTCGTGAGCACGAACACGGAGCTTTTACAAGGACCCCTTCCGAGCTCCCAGCACATCGAGAAGACATCCAAACCCCAAAACACTTTCAGTCAAGACCTGCTGCTTTGCCCTAAAAACCATCCAGAACAGGTAAACCACTAAAACGACTTCCTTTGTGACTGCGGACTGGAATCAAGTAAATATGTCTGCAAGTTTCCCTCCTAAAGGGGCTGAAACAAGACGGTTTTCCCCCTAATGACTAAAAAAAGAAACACAATTTTGAACTACAAAGTATGCCTATTTTTTCCTCATTTGCGAGGGTGACGTTTTTCCATTCCTTCCATGAGGTCTGAATGGCCTTTTCCCACAGTGTTTGTCCCCTGGTGAATCATAGGTTCTGCCAACAACACAGACGTCCCGGCTCCGCCCCAGGAGGGACGCTGGGCTTGGCCAGGATTTGCTCTAAAACGCCGGGAAAAAAATGGATGATGGCTGAGGACAAAGAGGGGTGCACGGCATCCCTTCCACTCTTCTCTCAGCTTTGCGTACACTTAGAAATTTTCAAAATAAAGTTAAACAACACTGTAAATCAACTATAATAAAAATTTTTAAATAAGAAGTTAAATGAGAACCTACCCTGTACCAACTACCAATAAGTGCAAGGAAAAGTGCTGCACATCGCTAGTCACTGGGGAAACGCACAGCAAAACTACCCAGCAGGAGGATTAGAATCAAAAAGACAGAAGACAAGCATGGGGAGGAAGTGCGGAAATCGAGCTCGCCCTCTGCCGGAGGGAAGGTGTCTGGGGCAGCAGCGGGGAACGACAGTCTGGACATTTCTCAAATGGTTAAACACGGCACTAGCACCTGACCCGGAAATTCCTCTCCCAGGTACGTACCAAGGTAAATGAACGCATGCCCACACAAAGACTTGTACGAGTGTCCACAGCTGCATTATTCACAGGTGTGGTCAAAACGTCCAAACAACCCCAAATGTTCTCAGCTCCCGGATGGATAAACCACTGTGGCCTCTTCACTCAAGGGAACCCTACTCGACATTAAAAATAACGCGCTGCTACACGGAGGAACCTCAAAAACACGCCGCTAAGTGAAAGAAGACAGTCACAAAAGACCACGCATTGAATGATTCCATTTACGTAACATCCACGTCTACACAACAGGCAGCTCCACAGAGATAGAAAGTAGATGCTGGTCGCCAGGGTCTGGGGGGGTTGGGGGATGACTGCTAACACATGCGGGGTTTCTTTGTGGGCTGACCAAAGGGTCTAAAATGAGTTGTCACAGCTCTACCAAGTTCCTAAAGCCACTGAGGTGTACGGTTAAGTCCGGGAAACTCTGTGGTATGCAAATTATATCTGAAAAAAAGCTGTTTTAAGAAAACCCAACCTGCTCTTCCTGCCGGCGACGTCACAGTTTATCACAGACCTGTGGCATGAGCCCCCTTCGAAATGCGCCAGCACAGCAGTAAAATCAGCTGCTGCATTTTAAGCACTTGCCGTATCCCAGCATGCTCTACGGGCCCCTTGACGCTGCTCTGATGATGTGGCCAGCACACTCCCTGTGCTTGCACGACCAGGACACTGAAGGCCTAACACCCCGACACAGGTCAGCCCCCAAGCTGAACCCAGTAAACGGCCACTGGATCCAGCAAGGCCCACAGACCCCTTGGACACGGAGCGATACACATGCACCCTTCTAGGAAGTAGGTCCACGGTTTTAATGAACAACAGAGGCTTAATCAAAAAAGTGAAAATGGAAAATATGGAGTGATAACAATGGTGGCTCCCACCCATGAAGCCCAGTCTCCTGCCAGGCAGGACAGGGGACATTCCTCAGCCAGAGCCCTGGGAGGCCGAGGCCGTGCCCACTTCCCAGATGAGGAGACTGAGGCTTAGCAAAGGCCAGTGAGTCACTCAGGGTCACAGAGGTGAGACTTGAAATCGGTTCCCTCGACTCTAACGCCTGCCCTCACCTCCCTGAAAACCCTGGAAGCCACCAGAGCTGTCGTGAATTTAAGTGACCTGAGAAGTGGCATCAGGGTGTGGCCTTGAGGACAAGGAGGTAGCACTAGCGCCCTGTGATGGAGTGACCGCGGGCCTCTGCGCCCCCCACACCGCAGGGTACCTCCCAGCAGCTTCCCACGCGTCCCCGCAGAGCACCCACGTGACTTAATGCTCTGAATCCAGCGGCGGGTGCCTAACCTTGCTGACTTCTTCAAAGTGGTCCAGGTGGCAGCCCATGAGAAAGGATGTGGGCGCCATGACGAAGTCCAACATCTGCCGCGACAGGATGGGGACGAAGGTGTGCTGCCACTGCAGGGGGTGCAGGTAGGCCATGAAGCACTCAGCCACGAGCGTCAGCAGAGCCCAGCTGGACGAGAAGAACACGACGTGCTGCTCCGTCAGAAGGCACGTTAGGATCTGGGGAAGCAACAACACCACGAGCAAGCCTGAAACACTGCGAGGGCGCCACCCAATGAGGCCGGGCGCGGGGCAGCTTCCACCCTGCTGTCCCCACTCCACTTGCCAGGACCAAAGCCACCTGACCCCAGAAAAGTGCTGCCTGCAAACAGCGTGCTCTGTGGTGAATGTCGGCTTTCAGCAAAAAGATAAGTGTTCTGATGCCCCGTTAAGCCAGTCAGCATGAGATGCTCACAGGTGTGGAAGGACGCATACCTGTAGCACCTTCTCAGGTCTGAAGCGCAGTAAGGGCAGGTGAAGGTCCAGGTCGATGAGGGGGCTTTCGGGGTCTGCTCTCGAAGGAAATACGATCTGTAGTGGTTTCATGTTCAATATCTGCAATGACCAATTTCCATCCTTAGCTCAGGGAGCTGCTCCCAGAGGAGACTGAAGGCAGTGAAATTCACCATTTTGGCTCAGAAAGCGTCTGAGTTAGAAAACACTTCTGGAGACTCATGCTGTCACCTTCTATGTCACAGAGAAACAAAACAGTCTAGAGATGATAAACAGAACTGCCAGGAATGTTTCATAATGAACTGAGGACTTAATGTCTTTTTCAGCCAAACTCCCTTAAACTCTTTAATTAATTAGGAAACAGTTCCTTGAGAGAACAAAGATAAACGGCCTCCAGATATCCATCCCAACGAGCACAAACTCGAAATCAATCACGTTCAAACTAATCTTAACCAGTATGCATTATTCCCGGTTACTACTTATTAGGTATTCGCTTCTATTTTCAATTTAACAGTCAAAGCTCCTTAAAGACATGGAATTCACAAAAAAATTTTAACGGCACTTTATTTTTCTAAATGAGGGTATTTAAAAATGGCACTTCAAATACAAATCCCACATTCACAGGACGCCTATTATGTGTTATAGGTCGAGGCAGACGTGAAGGAGGGAGGTGCGGTCCCTCCAAGAAGGTGGCGCTGGGAACAGCAGGGTTAAGCCTCCCCTGGCCTCAGACACATAGGAGGCACTCTGCAAGGGCTCTTCCACGAGCAGATGGAGGGGTCTGAGCACGAGCAGAGCTTCGGGGAAACAGAACAGAAAGAAGCGATCGAACCTGATGACAGAGAGGCTTCCTCTAGGAAAGGCATGAAAGGATGAGAAATGGAGGGCAGCAGAGTACCGGGTCAAGAAAAAGGGCCACAGGACAAAATGCTCACGATTCACACTTTCTTCCAGTCACCTTAGTCACTATTCTATTTTCACGTTAAAAAACAAAACAGGGCTTTCCTGGTGGCGCAGCGGTTGAGAGTCCGCCTGCTGATGCAGGGGCTGCGGGTTCGTGCCCCGGTCCGGGAGGATCCCACATGCCGCGGAGCGGCTGGGCCCGTGAGCCATGGCCGCTGAGCCTGCGCGTCCGGAGCCTGTGCTCCGCAACGGGAGAGGCCACAACAGTGAGAGGCCCGCATACCGCAAAAACAAAACAAAACAACACAAAACAAAAAACAAGAAAAGAGACTGTCATTTTTGACAGTTGGGACATTTGCAAGTGCCTCCGACCAATACTTGGGGCCTCTTCGCTTTCTTGTTCCCAGTTTGGCTACAGAAGCAAGACATTAAAAATAAGGTGGATTCACTTACATGACTGATGCGTTTGTTTTAAAGCAAAACAAAACAAAATAAAGCAGAGTTAAGTATTCCAAGTTGTGATGAATTATTAACAATTATAAAGTTTATAATGAAAAACTCTCCTCAGTATTTCAGAAAGGAAACGTGAATGGATAAAGAAGATGTAGTACATATACACAATGGAATATTACTCAGCCATAAAAAAGAAAGAAAGAATGCCATTTGCAGCAATATGGGTGGACCTAGAGATTGTCGTACTGAGTGAAGTAGGTCAGACAGAGAAAGACAAATATCATATGATATCGCTTATATGTGGAATCTAAAAAATATGGTAAAAAAAAAAAAAATATATATATATATGGTGCAAATGAACTTTGTAAAAACAGAAACAGAGTCACAGAGTTAGGAAACAAACTTATGGTTACCAGGGGAAAGCGGGGGGTGGGGAGGGATAAATTGGGAGATTGGGATGGACATATACACACTACTATATATAACACACATGACTAATAAGGACCTACTGCATAGCACAGGGAACCCTACTCAATACTCTGTAGTGACCTATGCGGGAAAAGGATCTAAAAGAGTGGGTATATGTATATGTATAACTGATTCACTTTGCTGTACACCTGAAACTAACACAACATTGTGAATTAACTATACTCTAATAAAAATTTTTAAAAAATAAAAATAAAAAATGACCAAATCAAAAAAAAGGAAATGTGTCAGCCAGACAGCCCGTTAAAGATAAGAACCAGGGCTTCCCTGGTGGCACAGTGGTTGAGAGTCCGCCTGCCGACGCAGGGGACACGGGTTCATGCCCCGGTCCAGGAAGATCCCACATGGCACAGAGCAACTAAGCCCATGCGCCACAACTACTGAGCCCGCGTATTGCAACTACTGAAGCCCACGCACCTACAGCCCATGCGCTGCAACAGGAGAGGCCACCGCACCACAATGAAGAGTAGCCCCTGCTCGCCGCAACTAGAGAAAGCCTGCACGCAGCAACGAAGACCCAACGCAGCCAAAAAAAAAAGATAAGAACCAACCACACACGTGAGTCACTCTACCAGCAACAATGCTACTGCGACGTTTCAGGTGCTGTGCTAGCAACTTCACAGCACTCAATACTCACGCTCTCTGAGGTGGGTTCTGTTATTCTACCCACTTTACAGATGAAGAAACTGAGGATGGAGAGAGATTTTAGGTAAATACTTCGTAAATGTCAACGGGATTGGAGCCCCAGCAAAACTATAGGCTTCCGCACACAAAGCAACACAGAAAGTGACTTGGGAATAGTAAGAAGAAAACCGTGTGTGTTTCACTGGACACACCCAATTATGCCCATCATTTGAAAAGCAAGTAACATCCGAACTTCTAGAGGGCAGAGATCAAAGCAAAGCAGGCCCGGGGACACAGGGTGCACCTAGAACCTTTGCTCCCCTCAGGCCAGTGGTCCAGGTGGTCAGAGAAAGGGCTGGGTCCTCAGCTCCTCACTCCCCACACTGTGGGGCCTCCCACCTCCTCCCGTCAGTACAGGTGAGAGCTGACCCCACCCCGAATGAACAGGAAACGGCAGCTCGGGGCCCATGCACACTATTCAAGACACAAGGTGCACACAGCTCATGACTATTACCTACGACAACCTCTAACCTGACGTTGGTTTGCGGTGGGTTCTGGAAAACACTGCTGAATCAGCTGCTGCGTCAGTGAAATTGGCCTAAACTGACCTCTTGGATTTCTTCACAACGATAAACAGCCACAGCACTCCCTAAAACAAATGATGACCATTATACCAACTTGGACCCAAGAGCTAATTAGACTTGTTAGTGGAAGATCCCAATGACAAGTCTGACCCAGGCTCAGCCCACTGGGACGAACCATGAGCACCAACACGCAGACCCTGATAGAATGAGCACTGCTGGCCGATGCTGAATCACTCTCTCATTCATTCACTGAACGGCGCTCCACGGGACAGCAGCTAAGCGCTGGACACAGGAGTAAGTCCTGGAAATGCAGTTCTGAACGTGGCCTCTGTCCTCATGCAGCTCAGAGTCTGATGGACATTATACAAAAAACATGCACACACAAGCCCTAACTGCAGGCGTGCTGACCTCTGCAGGAGAGTGGGCTGCTGTGAGAGAGATGGTGTGGGAGATGCTGCTCCGGAGAACTGATGTCTGAGCCAGGCCTGAGAAAGGATCAGGAGCTGGAGGGGGAAAATGGAGAGAGTGGTACTTCTGGGAACAGCACATGCAAGGGCCCTGTGGCAGCATCTGTTCTCACTGTAGCTGGAGAACAGTGAGCAAGGGGGTGAGTGGAGCTGGACAGGGCTGAATGGTGACACAGGGGCCAGGGATGCAGGTCTGGGTGAAGGCGACGAGTGAGAAAACAAGTGAGGGGTTTTAAGCACAAAAGGAAAGTCCAGTTTATAGATTTTAATGACCTCTCCAGCCACAGTGCAAAAGCAGGAACTGATATAAGGTCAAGAATGGAAATGGACAGATCAGTGCCTCCCTAAGTCGTGTAGGTGGGAGAAGCTGGTGGCCCAGAACAGGGGTGGCAGTGGAAGTATGTAAACTGGAAACAGCTACTGGAGACAGACTGATAGGGTGGACGTGGGACAAAAAGGCATCGAGAACATCCCCAGTAAACTTTCCCACTGGGGGTGGTAGAAATGGAGGAACCAAATGTTAATTAATCCAAGACTCCAAAGCTCGTGGATTACAGAAAACTCGTGTAAGAACTGTTTATACGTTGCTTCTGTTCAAAGGTAGAATACAAGGAATCACAGTAAACTGTAAACCTGTTCCTAACTCAGGGAATTTGGTTCACTGCTGCAGCAGGTCCTCAGTGAGCACGTGTTGAGTTTCTAGAACAAGAATGCAAACGTTGATGATTTCACTGCACAAAGAAACCAGTTATCCACAAAATAAAGATGAGTGCGTGGCACGGAAATCCATCAAACGTTCCCCACAAAGGTTTCTGGGAGTGGGACCAAGGTAGACAGACATCCTGCCCTGTCTCGGCCGGGAATGCACTTGGCAGGGTGTCCCCCCACAGGAGACTGCTGGGTTTAGGATACTAGTAAATATATCCACTTTAAGTTCATAATCACAAATATCCTACTAAATTATTTTTTCAACTGTCCATAATAATCAAAATATAGGAAAACAAGATTTATATGTATAATCTTCCAGAGGGGATGAATGCGGTGAAACTGACTTGACCTTTACTGTACGTTTCAAGACGTTTACTTAATAGATGTCTGTTTTTTAAAAAGGAAGCATCCCACAGTTAAATGAGTTTGGAAATCGCTGAGTCAAACAGGTTTCATCACACAGCTTAGCTGTCTGACAAGTCACTCGACAAAAGGGGAATGAGGTCGTTCTCTAACTTTCCTTAACCCTGAAACCTCCCATCAAAAATAGCCAATAACATTTGAGAACAGTGTTTCAGAGAACCCAGTTTAGGAAACTCTTCTCTATCAATTAAATAACAGAATGGCACTGGGAATAACAACAAAGAAAAAACCAGTTACTTTTTACTAATCACACTGGACAGGAGAAAACATTGAGTTAAATATAATACCCGATGTTCCAGACAAAAAAAACAAAAGGGAAATTTGTAATTTAAGTACATTTTGTGTTTTCTGAAGAGCAAGTAATCAACATGTTCACCACTAAAGGGGCCTATTACTAGCTCAACATCTATTTTTCATGAGCCACTCAGCAAAACTCAGGCCTAAATGTTTGACTTTAGACCGATACATTTTATTTCTAAATTTTTAGAAAATAAATTTTCTAATTTATTTCTAGTTTTCTGACCTTTGGAAACAGTGTATAAAATGCTTCTGTAAGGAACTTGAGAAGCATAATTTAAACAAAGCTAGAACTTAAAATCATTTAAAATATTTCAACCATCTTCATCGATGTGGTACATATATACAATGGAATACTACTCAGCCATAAAAAAGAACAAGATAATGCCATCTGCAGCAACATGGACGGACCTAGAGATTATCATACTAAGTGAAGTAAGTCAGAGACACAAAGACAAATACCATGTGATATCGCTTACGTATGGAATCTAAACTACGGCACAAATGAACCTATCTATGAAACTGAAACAGAATCACAGACACAGAGAACAGACTGGTGGTTGCCAAGGGGGAAGGGGTTGGGGGAGGGATGGGTTGGGAGTTTGGGGTTAGCAGATACAAACTGTTATATATAGAACGGATAAACAACGAGGTCCTACTGTATAGCACAGAGAACTATATTCGATATCCTATGATAAACCGTAATGGAAAAAAATATTTTTAAAAATGTATATATATGTATAACTGAATCACTTTGCTGTACAGCAGTAATTAACACAACATTGTAAATCAACCATACATCAATTAAAAACAAACGAATAAACCATCTTCATCATATTACTTTTACAATTTGCAAAGAAAAAACAAGACAATTCCGGATTTAATTACCAAATGGAGCGGTCCAGGAGGCGGGCTAGGTATTAAAGACAGTTTTGCAGCAAAATCTTTTATATGGTTGTCAACTTCGAAATCTTTACAGATCTTCAGATGAGTCAATAAACTGAAATTGAAAGAAGAATCAAATCACCAAATAAATCTGAGAATCCAATGGTCATCCTCTGCATTGCTAATCAAGGCTGAAACCTCTGTGTCAGGAGTTGCGGGAGTTTACACCCACAGGAGAAAGATGTGGGTGTGAGACCGCAGAAGCCTGGCTGCCCAGGGCGGGGAGCGTCTGGAAGGGGCATAGGCAAGCTTTTCAGGGAGTGTGTGCAGCTCACCAGGAGAGGCAGTCCTTGAGGGCGTTGTAATAGGGGAATCTGGAAACCACACACACGGCAAAGGGCACGAAGCAGCCGGCCGCGCTCCGGCCCAGACCTGACGCCTCCCAGCGCATCTTGCCGTTGTAGAAACAGTACTCGTCCTGGAGAGAAAGCAACAGCGCGTCACCTGCCGACCCCGGCAAATCCCAGTCTCCACTGTCGATGGTGCCGGCCTCTCCAGACAGAAAGGACACTGGACAGGGGCTGGACAGCTGTCCTCAGCACGCCTGGCCACTCCCACCCGTTTCACTGCCACGTGCGAGCGAGCTCCGGCCTCTCCACCAACACCGACGGGGCCCCGTGGGGAGCTCGCTCTGTCTGAGTGAGGTGCTGGAGTTACAGAGATGGGAAGACCGGTCCCTGCCCTGGAGAAGCTCGCCGCCTTCAGTGAGAAGGAACCATGGTTAGAACACAGTGAGACACAAGAAGGGGCTCTGCTTAAAGAGTGAAAAGGCAATATTCAAGAGGGCCTGGGAGCCAGGTGGGCATCACGGGCCAGAGGAGAGAGCAGGAGGTGCCTCGGCCCGTGATGGGGGGACCTCAGGCGGAAAGGAATACAGCAGTGGGGTTTCAGAAGGCACAGCTCTCTGCACAGCTTACCAGGGGCACAATGTGGGGGCCCCACCACATATGCGGGAAAAAGCATGATCTGAAAAGAGACACACGCACCCCAATGTTCTTAGCCGCACTATTGACAGTAGTCAGGACATGGAAGCAACCTAAGTGTCCACTGACAGGTGAACGGATGAAGACGTGGTGGTACATGTACACAATGGAAGACTACTCAGCCATAAAAAGAACAAAATAATGCCATCTGCAGCAACATGGATGGACCTAGAGATTATCATACTAAGTGAAGTAAGTCAGACAGAGACAAATACCATGTGATATCCCTTATATGCGGAATCTAAAAAGATGAGACAAATGAGCTCATTTACAAAACAGAAACAGCCTCACAGACATAGAAAACAAACTTATGGTTACCAAATAGGAAAGCAGGGAAGGGATAAATTAGGAGTTTGGGATTAAAATATACACACTACTACATATAAAACTCATAACCAACAAGGACCTGCTGTATAGCACAGATATTCAACACCTCGTAAAAACCTATAAAAGAATCTGAAAAAGGAATATATATGTGTAAATATGTATAACTGAATCACTTTGCTGTACGCTGAAACCGACACAACAATGTAAATCAACTATATTTCAGTAAGAATTTTAAAACTACATTAAAAACATATGTTGGGCGCCCAGGTTCTCTGGGGCTGAAGTAGGCGGCCAGTCACCCTGTACCTTATGGTCCATTACGTCCCCTACAGTCTCCCCAAGGCCAGCTGGTTCACACACAGGGCCCTGCCCAGAAAACACACCCCAAACGCGTGATGACTGAGTCACCCTCTCAAAACCTCAGCCCAGGCACCTGTCACACGTGAAAGGTGAAAACAACCCAAAGGTCCACCAGCTGAGGAACAGAGAAGCAGACCGTGGTTTACACACACCGTGGAATATCACTCAGCTACTGAAAGGAGTGAAGCGCTGACATGGGCTCCAACGTGGATGAACTCTGAAAACATCACGCTAAGTGAGAGAAACCAGATACAAAAGGACGCGTAGAGTATGATTCCACTTATATGAAATGTCCAGAATGGGCAAACCCACAGAAGCAGAAAGCAGATGAAGGATGGCCGGGGGCCCGGGGGCAGCAGGGCCTGGGGAGGCATCGCTGACGAGACAACTCCACCTTCTGGGGTGACGAACATGTTTTGGAACAAACAGTGGCGATGGTGGTACAACACTGTGAATGCACTTAATGCCACTGAATCGTACATTTTTTAATGGCTAAAATGGTGATTGTCATATTATGTGTATTTCACTGCAAAAGAAAAAACCCCACAGCCTAGACCCAGTTTCAGAGGGAAGATGGGGGAATCACGTACGTGCAGGGGTCGGTAGTACTGGGCCACCACACCGTAGGTTCTATTGCCGCAGACATCAGTCAGCACCAGAAAGTGGACACAGTCCTCCTTGGGCTCAGAGGCCACACACACGCCCCCTGCAGGCAGAAAAAAGAAAGAAGGAACCTCATTCTGGCCACGTGGCATCCACCATGAGGCCTGGGCTATCCATAAGCGACAGGATACGTCCCTCTCTGTCTGCTGTGGCACTCTGACGGCCAGATGCGCTAATCGTTCAGGCCGTGCACCACCTGCCTCGATCCCTTCCCCTCAGCAGCAATTTCTTTGCCGGCACTCTGTGCTCTGAAGACTTTGTGACGGATCATGGGAACAGGCCCCCAGACAGACCCTTCAGGGCACACCTGGGGTGGTAGCTATTTCCTGAGCCCAGTGGGGAAGGGGGTGTCCCAGCCTGTCCAGGAGAGCAGGAAATCGCATCAATTCCTCTGTGGAGCCTCCAGACAGGTCCTTCTGTCAAGCCCTTAGTCTGAGTTTTCTACACCAGGCACCTGAACATCTCTCAGTGAGAGAAATGCAGCCGGAACAAAGCCCGCTTGTCAGCAGGAACTGGCCAGTCTGGGAAAAGGCCGGCCCGTGCGCACCTGGGAAGCAGAGCTGCGGCAGGGCGAGCAGGTCCACGCCGTTGGGGATGCCCACGTCCTCGGGGTCCTGGCCCCTGGGGCCGCCGGGGTGGCCCTTCGAGGGCTCCGCCTTGGGCCTCTCTCTCTTCTTCCGGAAGGAGCGCCTCCTGGTCTTACCCAGCGTCACACAGTTCACGCCGGCCGGCTGACTGTCCTCCTTAGTGACAAACGGAGGCACGAAGACCGACAGGACCTCCGGATCCAGAGAAGACAGGCTCTTGACTCCCTTATTCTGGGCGACCTAAAGCAGGTGGAAATAAGAGTCACCGCAGCGGTGCCAGCCTTGCTCTGTCTGACCCTCCCGTCGTAGCAAACCCCCGGTGAGTTCTTTTTTTTTTTTTAAGAAAGTTGTCAGGCTTTATTATTATTATTTTTTTTTTTTTTTTTTTACATCTTTATTGGAGTACATCACGTGCCTGGCTTTTCCCACCAGCAGCTCGAGATGGTAAGGAACTGCTTTTAGGAAATCTCAGGCCCTACACTCAGCGAGTGACGGACCCCCTCAGAGCCTGGTCCTTCAGCTGCTAACAGGGACGCCATGACTGGCCCCTTGGCTCCAAGGCTCGGTTCAGGGCCGGCACCGCGATGGAGACCTGGGTTCAGATCCCAGCGCTGTGGGAACCACGGCAGCAAATTACTTGGTCCCTCTGAGCTTCCCTTTCGAGAGGCGAGTGCAGGGACTCCCAGGTCAAGTGCTCAGCCCCCATGGGCCCCCAGAAGGCCCCCCGCCCCATCCCCTCGGAGGCTGGTGGGGACGGCGAGCCCCAAGAAGGGCTCTGCATCTTGTCAAACCCACAAGGGCATGTTTGCCAACACGTGCCCGCCTCGCCAACTGGGCCACCACGCACATTAGTTCTGTCACCTCCGGCCTGGGAGGACACAAGGAGGAGTGAGGAAGGGCCTGATAGACACAGAGAGCCAAGTCCTCCTGCCAGACCGTCCCAGAATCCGTAAAAGGAGCTGCTTAGTCTCAGTTCTTTTTTTTTTTTTTTTTTTTTTTTTTTTTGTGTTATGCGGGCCTCTCACTGTTGTGGCTGGATGTCCAGGCCGGGTCACCCGCAAGGCTGGGTTCGGGTGGAAGCCCACTACCGGGCTGCAGAAGGTCACTTTCTCGCTGTGTCCTCCCACGGCAGATAGAGCGAGGGGCCTCTCTGGGGTCACTGTTTTTTTGTGTGTTTGTGTGATGTGCGGGCCTCTCACTGTTGTGGCCTCTCCCGTTGCGGAGCACAGGCTCCGGACGCGCAGGCTCAGCGGCCATGGCTCACGGGCCCAGCCGCTCCGCGGCACGTGGGATCTTCCCGGACCGGGGCACGAACCCATGTCCCCTATATCGGCAAGCAGACCCTCAACCACTGCGCCACCAGGGAAGCCCTTAGCCTCAGTTGTTTTAAACTTCAACCTGGTCCAAGATATTTTTAACCTTTTATCTTTTCCTTCTTCCCCAAATAACATAGGTCACCTTCTCTTTTTCTTTCTAATGAGTTAGGACTAAACAAACACTGGTGCCAGGTTGATTTCAGATCTTCCAAGGAAGGTATTGATATTATGAACTGCAGTCTGTCCACGAGAAGGAAGGGCTGCCAAGCCAGGTAAAGACAGAAAAGAGTAAAGCAGGATTCTCTGGGTGTAAAAGATACAGAAGGTAAGAGGTGGCCGTCATGGTGGGGAGTGGGTAACCTAGGGTCTTTGAGGACCCTAGAAATGGCATCAGGAAGAACACCACCGTCACCAGAGAAATGTGGCCTTGGCTGGCAGAAAAGGAAGAGCCAGCATCAACATTTTGGTAAGAATCAGGGGTACCAACAGGGGACTATTACACTTCAAAGGATATCTACAATGACAGCATTTTCAGTCAGTAGATACACTCTAAACTCAATACGCTATTTTTATGCAATTCAGGTAACGGTTTCTTTATATTTGGGGGAAAAAGTTAATGCCAGCAGGAACCAACACCAAACATGGGAAATCCCGACTGCTGGGCAATTTAAAAACCTTTTGTGTATCATGCACGAAAGGAATCCTTTTCTTTACTTGTATGAAACCTCTTCTAAAACTTTCCTATCAAAGTCCAGCAGTTCGGACCTAATTCTCTATGAAAACATGCTCATCTATTTCCTCCGCACATGAGATGTTACATCCACAGAGACTGGGCGATATCTCACGTCACTGCGGGACAGCTCTTGGTATAAATTATAGAGCAGCAAACAAGTTCCCTCATCAATCGACCCCTCTTCCTGAAACTTCCCAAGGCCGCCTCCTTTCTGCAATTTCACCTCTCCAGCCTGCTCCTTGGCAGCCCCCTGCAGACAGACCCACAGGGCCAATCCTTGGCCCCAGTCCCGCCTCATGCAACAGCCTGCAGGGCAGTCTCTACACTCCTGTGGTTCCAGGTATGCACACAGGGACAGCTCCCAGGGTTCTGCCCCCAGGTATGGGGCCTCTGTGCCATCCCAGCTGTACCCAGCTGCCTCCCAATATACGCGGTGAGTCCCTTAAACTTAGTTTCAAACATTAAGCCCACACTTATTTCCAAAAACTTGATCATCCACCTCTCTGCTCCTCTGTGGACAGGATGACACCACTCGGGCATTTAGAGCTGGACCGGTGCTATGGCCCCTGACTCCCCATCGGGAAACCCACATCTCGACGGCGGGCCGCAGAAAGGTCTCTGAAGAAAGCCCAGCTGCTGCCCCATCCGCACCACGTCTGCAAACCTCTGGCTCACAGTAGGTACAGATTCACCGTGAACTAATCGTCACGGCTGCTGCCGAGAGAACAGCCCCACCTCCTCCCACCTGGCCCGACGTCCACTCTCCCAAAGGGGGACGGGGGGGGGTCCCCCATCTAAAGAGCACACATGACTCGTCCCTCACCTGCCACAACAGCGGTGGCTCCAGCTGCCCGGCGCCAGCCTCTTACCCCAGCAAACCAGCCCTACAGACCCATCTCTGTCCCTCAGCCAGACCTAAGAAGTGTGTTTGTTTCTACACATTACCATCCTCACACATATTCCCATGCAGGTATCACACGGTGCGTGTGTCACGTGACAGGCCGACCACCTGCACTGGCTGTGCACCTGGCAGCAGGCTAGCCTGCTTCCAAAGCCAGGGTGCCCAAGCCACTCACGACTGAAGCCCTCAGTCATCTCAACCCATGCACCTTTGTCACGACACTGTGCTTCTCCCTGTCCTTCACTCTGCCTGGCACGTGCCCTGCCCCCTCCTCACCCCACCTTCTCACCAGCGACCCCCCCCCAACACTCATTGGAGGGGGCGTTTCCTCACCCTGCAGCCAGGGACACACACCTCCTTCAGCCATCACGCCTGGCTCATCATCTCCTAGAACTTCACCATCCGGAGTCGACCTCCCCATCACCTCCTAGAGCATCGGTGCCCGGCACAGTGGTCCTACATCACCTTCAGAATGGCGGGCCGGGCTGGGCTGAGGCAGGGATGGTGTGGCCCTCCTCTCTGCAGCCCCACAGTCAGCACAGAGGATGGCTCTGAGTGGATGCCGTTCCTCCATTCCCACCCTGGCACTCGTGATGTCTTGGAGGTATGCTCAGTCCGCATGGAAAATTGGTCATTACGGTAAAGCCAATGAACTCCGTGATTCCCACTAGCTACCTTTAGTCACTGAAAGTGAGGTGGCCACAATCCAGCCAACTTGGCATTTAGCTGTTCATTACACATCTGTCTTTTTTTTTCCCTCTGAAATGGAAATCCCTGTTGTCTTTTCTGATTGGATAAGCAATACAGTCTCATTTTTAAAAATTATAACAATATAGAAATAATAAAAGAAATAATGATAGAAAGGGAATGCCTTCCCCATAATCCCATGACTCAAAGGTAATGTTCTAAACAGCATGGGATACATGCTTCCTGTTTTTAAAATGTATACATAAATATAACTTTTTCATAAACACAATTATATTTAAATGATTTCATTAGATTTTTTCCCCATTTAACCATACAGTGTGCTAACTCTCCTGCTGACACTTCAGCATGTCCCATTGTGTACAATTCAGTACCACCCCTGCCCAATCCCCTTCTGATGGACAGCTGGGTTGCTCCCAAATCTTCATCATACTAAACAACAGGCAGCAATGAGGTCTCACCCAAATACACTTGCACACGTCTGACTCTGTAATTAGAATAAACTCCTAGGTATTTTATTCTTTTCGTTGTGATGGTAAATGGGATTGTTTCCTTAATTTCTCTTTCTGGTCTTTCATTGTTAGTGTATAAGAATGCAAGAGATTTCTGGGCATTAGTTTTGTATCCTGCAATTTTACCAAATTCATTGATTAGCTCTAGTGGTTTTCTGGAGGGAACTTTAGGAATAAACCTACCTAAGGAGGCAAAAGACCTGTACTCAGAAAACTATAAAACACTGATGAAAGAAATCAAAGATGACACAAACAGATGGAGAAATATATAGCATATTCTTGGACTGGAAGAATCAATCTTATGAAAATGACTATACTACCCAAAGCAATCTACAGATTCAATGCAATACCTATCAAATTACCAATCGCATTCTTCACAGAATTAGAACAAAAAAATGTTACAATTTGTATAGAAACACAAAAACCCCGAATAGCCAAAGCAATCTTGAGAAAGAAAAACAGAACTGGATGAATCAGGCTCCCCATCTTCAAACAATACTACAAAGCTACAGTAATCAAGACAGTATGGTACTGGCACAAAAACAGAAAGATAGATCAATGGAACAGGATAGAAAGCCCAGAGATAATAAAAAAAAAAAAAAACGACAGTATGGTACTAGCACAAAAACATAAATAGATCAGTGGTACAGGATAGAAAGCCCAGAGATAAACCCACGGACCTATGGTCACCTAATCTATGACAAAGGAGGCAAGAATATACAATGGAGAAAGGACAGCCTCTTCAATAAGAGGTGCTGGGAAAACTGGACAGCTACATGTAAAAGAATGAAATTAGAACACTCCCTAACACCATGCACAAAAATAAACTCAAAACGGATTAGAGACCTAAATATGAGGCCAGACACTATACAACTCTTACAGGAAAACATAGGAAAAACACTCTTTGACATAAACCACAGCAAGATCTTTTTTGACCCACATCCTAGAGTAATGAAAATAAAAACAAACAAATGGGACCTAATGAAACTTAAAAGCTTTTGCACAGCAAAGGAAACCATAAACAGGACAAAAAGACAACCCTCAGAATGGGAGAAAATATTTGCAAATGAAGCAACGGACAAAAGATTAATCTCCAAAATATACAAACAGCTCATGGAGCTCAGTATCCAAAAAACAAACAACCCAATCAAAAAAGGGGCAGAAGACCTAAATAGAAATCTCACCAAAGACGACATACAAATGGCCGAGAAGCATATGAAAAGATGCTCAACATCACTAATCATTGGAGAAATGCAAATCAAAACTACAATGAGATATCA
>NW_020172779.1:21081776-21081927 GCF_003031525.2 Neophocaena asiaeorientalis asiaeorientalis | reverse complement strand
ACCCCAATGTTCACTGCAGTACTATTTACAATAGCCAGGTCATGGAAACAAGCTAAACATCCAATGACAGATGAATGGATAAAGAAGATGGGGTATACATACATATATATATATATATATATATACATACATACATACACACAATGGAATA
>NW_020172779.1:21079252-21081671 GCF_003031525.2 Neophocaena asiaeorientalis asiaeorientalis | reverse complement strand
AGGCTGGCTTCCTGCTCTTCCCTCCCAGACACTGACTTACTAAAAAGTAAAAAAACCACAACACTCTAATTCATGTGAGGCATTGTGAGATGACATAATGGCATTGATCTTCACTACAGGATTGGCTGTCATTTGTGAAATAAAACAGAAATAAATTTTTAAAAAATGCTCTAGAAGAGTCCAACACAGTTGCCAGTAGCCACATGTGACTATTTAAATTAATATTAAATGAAATATAAAATCCAGTGCCTCAGCGGCACTAGCCACACTTCAAATACCCAGTAGCCGCATGTGGCCAGCTGCTACCATACTAGACGGTGGAGGTGAAGAACACTGGCTCTCATCATCTGCAAAGTGTCTGTTGGACAGTGGTGCTCTAGAAATGGAAAGCCAGGATGCTCTCTCCACCAAAACACATAAAAACGTGCCTTCACCCACAAGATTTACGCCAGTGACCTACACTATGAAAGGTGCTCTGAGCACTTTTCCACCACCCTGTGATGGATTTGTGAGGGATCCCTTCCCATCTATGTGCTTAGTCTCCATAGCAACCAAGGAGTAGAAGGAAATGTAACTGACCACAGTAATTCACTGGGGATGGAACTGTATTTTCGAATTCTTTGTCACTAACCTCAATGAAACAAACACCACCCCATCTAAGGAATAAATAAAACATAAAGTTAGGACACTACACTACCCTAACATCAAGCTGGCTATCTCTCATGCCTCTGGGCTTCTGTTTTCATGTGTCACCCAATAGGAATCCCTGAATCAGACAGAAACGGTGACTTTTAAAAGTAAAATTAAAAGTCAATTAAAAGCCTTGGACATTCAAAGTAGAACTGCTATAAAAATAAAGCTGAATAAATGATATCCTGCGTTTCATGAACTGTGACGTTAACGTAGGTCTTACAGAGAGGATGTCACTCCATTCCACAACACTCCTTCTTCTCCTGCTCCTTCAACTGTTTTTCCCTCCACCCTTTGCCGAACCCCTGACAGAAGCAGAGCATAGAATAAAGAGGATGATGGCTAAAATGCAGAGTGGCCGACTGCCCACTCGACTTGGGAAATGTCGCAGTCTGTTTAGTTCAGGAAAGTACCACTGTAAATATTCCGGATGATTCACCCTCTTCTCATCACGGCAACGAAGAGACATGCTGTGATCACCCAAGAAGCAAGATGCCCAACTGTGGAGAACACCAAAACTGAAACCAGGTCATTTCCTATCAGAAGGAAAACGAGGTAACGCCATATGGCACTGAGAGGCAGGGAGACAACTCAACTCAATCCACAGGGTCAGAGGAGGCAGAGACCAAAGGCGGACCCAGACGCGATGGGGGCTCGCAGAGTGAGAGGGGGAGGGAAATGCAGAAATCATCGAAATTGGCCTTATACTAAAGCCAAGGCGTAGAGACCACCAAGACGTTATCAGACATTTATCCGGGTTAACTTTGCAACATTTAGCTCCTCGGTGATGCCGCCCAGTCAACCCTGCAGCCTTAAATACTCAAAATGGCTTTCTCTGCCTCTCCTTGCTGTCGTCTGGAACCAGATGAAAGGACCTGTCCAGATAACTAGGCAGCAGAGTCGGGAACTCTCCGAACACACCGAGCACCACCACTAACCAGAGAAAGATGATAGAGTCCCAGACATCTAGGCCAAGGGAAAGAGAGGGCCACAGACCCACTCCAAAGAAAGCCAGGGTTCCGGAACTAAGAAGTGAGAACACAGGGAAGAAAAAAGGAGAATGTCCCAAGCTGCAGTCCCGGAGGAAGGGACGCGAGCTTGCCGCTTTGGCTGCCAGGGTGCAGAGCGGAGCACAGGTGGAGGCGGGCTGCAAGTGTTTCACAGTGAAAAACAGCTCGTTTCATCGCATACCGACTAAATGGAGAACATATAAAGGCGGTCCTTACATCTTACCGAAAACATCCTTACGCTGTGCCTAGAACAGCACCGGCCCCTAGGAGACCGTGTATCTGTGGAATGAGTGAAATCATTTAATAGCGGACAAGGAAGGATTCGGTGCTGGAGGCCGCGGAACCCCAGGCGGCCCAGCCGCGTCTTCACCTGACCCAGGTGGGCGTCCTGAGACAGAGAAGCCGAGCGGGACGAAGCGCTTAGGAAGCGGCCCGACGGACGCGAGCTTCTCCATCACACTTCATCGCGGTGCGACTCCAGCGGTGTCACCCGAGAGGTGCTCCCAGAGGGGACGGGAGGGGAAGGCGCGGGAGCCCCCAGCCGGCTGCCACTCGCGACTCCACCGCGGCTGCGAGAACAGCCGTTGCTCTCGCCCCAGGAGGCTGGAGGTGGCCGGCCCGGCCGGACCTCTGCGCAGCTTCCCCACCCCGCGGACGCCCGGGGCTCCATGCGCACCCGGCGGGGCGCGCTGGGCCCGACCCCGTTCCCCGGCCGCCCC
>NW_020172779.1:21079078-21079205 GCF_003031525.2 Neophocaena asiaeorientalis asiaeorientalis | reverse complement strand
CCCCGGCCGCAACTTCGCCCGCCTCCCGGCCCAGCGCCCGCGCTAGCTGCAGCCGGCCTCTCCGCCGAGAGCGCCGTCCGTTGGGCGGGACGCGAGGGGCGGGGCCTGAGCGGCAGCGGGGCCTGAG
>NW_020172779.1:21074568-21078886 GCF_003031525.2 Neophocaena asiaeorientalis asiaeorientalis | reverse complement strand
GGGCCGGGCTCGGGGCCCGGCGCGAGGTCGTCATTTCCGAACCGGGCCGGCGGGCTCCGGCGCGTGCGCGGCGTCTGAGCGGCCAGCCCTCTCCGTCGGCCCAACCTTTCCCTGCCGGCAGCCACCTCCTCGGCGAACCGGGAAAGAGGTGGGCGGGGTCCTCAGGTGGCCCAGGAGGGCGCCCAGCCTCCGGGGCCGAGGGTGCGGGAGTCACCTGCTCTCGCAAGCCTCCGGGCCCAACCTGGGAGGGACTAAGGCCGGGGGCGCCCCCTGCCGCCGCCGACTCCAGGAAGCCCTCCTGCGAGCAGGGCCGTGGCGTTGGCCGGTCGTGGACGGCAGGAAAGGCCGGTGGGCATAGTAACTATGCCCGGTTAACCTAAGGCTGGCCAAGTCTGCTAAGAGGTTGGGTAAAGTTCAGCAGGAAACAGGGTGGGGTGGGCGCCGCTAGACTAGAACGCGGGGAGCGCAGGACTGAGGAGGGTCCGAAGATGGACAGGGTCCTTCCCCGGCCAGCTGCAGGCCTGGCCTGATCCCGGTAGATCGTGGGCCTCCCCAGCCACAGGCTGGGGCCAAGAGGCTGGTTTCCGTGCCTGGTCAGTGGCACAGAACTTGGAGGGGACGCCGGCCCCAGTGCTGCTAGCTCTGCCTCCCAGCCGACGTTGGGCAGTATCTATACAACCGCGTTGGAAATGATACCAAAGGAACTTTCCTAGTTCCAATAATCTATGATTCTTTTTTTAAAATCTGAAATGCTTAATAATAATGTCAAGCAATAACTACAAAGCAAGGTCAAAATGAAAGCAGGCTTGGGGGGTGTGGATCTGGAGGCCAAAGGATTCCTTCATTCTTTCCAGCCTGGTGAGGCCCCCACTGACGGCAGCCTGACTCACACGGGATCTGTGTTTCCCTGTTAAGTCATCTAACGATCATGAATCACAGCTGGTTCTCACTCAGGTCTGGAGGCTGCCCAGCATCCCTGGCTCTCATCGGTGAGCCATGACCAGTAGTTGCAACCACTGACTTCAGAAGGACAGATTTTGCTCCTAATGGTCTAGCTCTCTCCACGCTGTCCTGGTTGTTGGCAGCCTTGGCAGAGGGCAGGGTGGAGTCTGTCACCTGAGAATCTGCAGTGCCCAGGAGAGAGACTCACAGATGCCACTGGAGGCTTGAGCAGAAAGGCCTTGGGCTTGCTGGGACCTGGGCTGGCGTCTGCCCCCCTGTGTGACAGCCAAGCTCCTCAACACCCCGAGCTTCGGCTGCCTGTTTGTTCAAACACTGCCAGGTGTGGCCAGGACTCAGGAGGTAAACACTAGGCAGCTATCTCGGTGAGGACCCAGTGAGGTTCAAGCAGGAGCAGGTGTCCCTGTTCCTCCGAGAGGTGCAAGGGTTTAAGGAAGGGAGCTCCAGGATTGAGGTGGAAAGTCTGGGGCCTGCTGTGGGCGGGGCTATGGAATTCCCCTTTTCTAGGCCTCCCTTTCCTCATCCTTAACACTGGAGTAGGGGCCAGGTGATCTCAGAGGGGCTCCTAGCTCCGCTCTCTGGCTTTTTAATAAGTCCCTGTTACTCATTCTGCAGGGACTTCCAAAGTGCCTGCAGTAAGCTTTGCCCCACCCTTGAGAGTGCTAATGGATTGGAGATAGAAGTGCAATCAAAATCCCAGGTGGGGCTTCCCTGGTGGCGCAGTGGTTGAGAGTCCGCCTGCCGATGCAGGGGACACGGGTTCGTGCCCCGGTCCGGGAAGATCCCACATGCTGCGGAGCGGCTGGGCCCGTGAGCCACGGCCGCTGAGCCTGCGCGTCCGGAGCCTGTGCTCCGCAGCGGGAGAGGCCACAGCAGTGAGAGGCCCGCGTACCCCACACACACACACAAATCCCAGGTGGTGTAAGGGTCACGTAGAGGCTGACGATGCACTTGAGGGGGAAGGGAGGAGCAGAGCCTAGCTGACAAGCCCGCCGCCCAGGTGGGTGTCACTGCTGCACACTAGAGCCAGGGGAAGCAGAGCTCAGATCAGTTATGGAAGCTGCTGACGCGGTGCCCGCCTTGCAACAGACTTTCATGCGTAGGTTACCCCTCCCCTTCTTCCGCCCCAGCCTGTGTAATTTGTTTGCTGTTCTATCCAGCTCTCAGGATTACTGTGCAGATCAAGTGGGAAAATAGGTATGAAAATAGTTTGTAAACCATAAAGTACTGATGCAGAAATCGGGGACGAGCACAACGTTGTGAATTTATTAAATGACACTAAACTGCTTTGAAATGGTTAATTTTCTGGAATGGAATTTCGCCTCAATAAATGATTTTTTAACGGCATTTTAGAGGACTGCAGTCTATCAACACTTCTTTGGGCATTTTAGCAGGGGTTTAGGTGTTAACCAGAATTTTTTTGAAAAACATATAGGGAGCTCCATAACATTGGATTTGACGATGATCTCTTGCATCTGACATCAAAAGCACAGGCCATGAAAGAAAAGTAGATGAATTCATCAAAACTAAAAACTTTTGGTGCCACAAAGGGCATTCTGAAAAAAGTGAAAAGGCAACCTACAGAATAAGAGAAAATGTTTGCAAATCATATATCTGATAAGGGATAAATATTCCACAGCTCAACAATAACAAAACAACCCAATAAAAAATGGACAAAGGATTGAATAGACGTTTCTCCAAAGAAGATACACAAATGGCCAAAAAGTTTTCAGTAAAAACTGTGACCCTGCTCTATTTCACACATCTCCCCAGATGGTTTAGTGCCCAGGTGCACAGCTTTCTCAACTTGCTCCTAGGCTGCTTCAGAACCATCTGTGATGTGATGTAATACCTTTATATGTAGATATAAATACACAAATGCAACCAGTTTATTGAGGACTTGGTGGTTGATGTGAAAGTGAAATGGTCTCCATGTACAAAAGTAGGGGACAAATGTGTGGGATATTCAGCGTTCTTCTTTGTCCCTTGAAGAAGGGGAGAAAGGGTTCTGGTGGTCAGTAGCAGGGTTTGTGTCCAGATGACAGCATGTGGGCATTATAACTGGACAGACCAGCCTTTTCTCATCCCTGCATTAAAAGTCAAACCCTGGGGTCCCAACTGAGCGCTCCAGCCCCACCTCTCCCTGGGCCCCTCCTGCACTCCTCAGACCCCTCAGCATCCCCCAGGTGTGTGGCACTTTCAGGCTTCCCTGCAGGCTGCCTGGGATGCACTTTCCCTGCTCTGGCCTGCACCTGCCCTACCCTGTCTCCTGCCCCCGTGGGAAGCAGGGCAGAACCCTGTACTCTGGATTACAGCGTCTTCATCCTCAATTGTCTGCTGCAAATCCTGATTCCAATATTTGCTAAGTATTTGACCTTGGACAAGTTACTTCATCTCTCCAGGCCTCGGTTTCTCAACTATAAAGTGGGGATGATGATAGTACCGCTTCTCAAGGTTGTTCTGAGGGTCCAGGGTCACATAGACCACCGTCGCTGGTCAGGTGCAATCAGTGTTATCTTCTACTATCATCGTTTACAGGAATTGTCTACAGGGTCTGTGCCCCGACTTGATGGCATGTAGGGACCGGGTCATGTGGACGCACATACATAACACAAACATCCACACGCAGCGGGCACACGATACCTGCTCTCTGATGCAGTCTGCAGCCTTCAGATGCGCTTTATCAGGTTATAACTTTTTAAAAAACGTTTAAATTCTTTTGCCTCACAAAGATTCTGAGGTAGAAGTTAGCTGGTTCTCCACACAAAAATGTAAGCCAAAAACAAACAAGCAAAAAAACCCAAAAAACTAACCTAGGGCTTTCCTGGTGGCACAGTGGTTGAGAGTCCGCCTGCCGATGCAGGGGACACGGTTTCGTGCCCCGGTCCGGGAAGATCCCACATGCCGCGGAGCGGCTGGGCCCGTGAGCCACGGCCGCTGAGCCTGCGCGTCCGGAGCCTGTGCTCCACAGCGGAAGAGGCCACAACAGTGAGAGGCCCGCGTACTGCAAAAAACAAACAAGCAAACAACAATAAAAAAGAAATGTAAGCCAAGCTTCAACATTTCTTGGGAAAGTACAATCACATACCTGTTAGCAAAGAAAAGCATGAGTATGAATAAACAGTTTTCTCCAGGAAATGAGGGGACCAGCCTGTGGAAGGAAGGATGTTTACCACATAGAAATCAGAGGTAAACTATTCCACATCCAAGCCCCTCTAGCTAGCTGTCTGACCTAGGACCTCCCTTTACCTCCCAAGCCTCAGTTTCCTCATTTCTGTTTATTGAGCACCTACTGTGTGCCTGGTCCTGTAATAAGAACTGGGAACACAAAGAATAAAATACAAAATATAGACTCCAG
>NW_020172779.1:21069877-21074532 GCF_003031525.2 Neophocaena asiaeorientalis asiaeorientalis | reverse complement strand
AGGCTCCCAGCGCAGCAACCCTGTGTTCAGTGGAGGGAAGGAAGCAGAGGGTGTGTGGAATCGGGGAAGTGACCCAGGGAGACTCAGGCAAGAGGAGAACCCCTGAAACTAACCTCGAAGGGTGAAGAGGCATTTTCTGGGGAGAAAAGGCACAGAGGGCACGGCACAGCATGGCAGGCTACACAGAGGGAACAGTATGGTGTGTGCAGAGGCCCACGAACCAGCACTTGGGTCCTGTAGCCGTAGGAGCTGGTGAGAGATGTGTGTCCGGTGCCCCCTGCTCTGTCCGCACCCCTGGAACAGCACCCAGCACATGGTGTGGGCTCCACACATGCCTGGGGTTGGTGGGCAAGGACAGATCGGGAAAGCTGGCATCTATCCTGGGGATCCTGCCAAGTGGCGGAGGACTTTGACTAGGAAAGAAATGGGGCCAGACAGGTATGGGAGAGGGCTGACTCGGGCTGTAGGGCAGAGGCAGGAAATCCAACGGGAATTCTGCAGTCATCAGGCAGGGGAGGGAGGGGTCTGAATGGACAGTGGGTGCAGGGGGCAGGGCACAGAGTGAGAAAGTCTCAGGAGGCAACGGGGAGGGGGCCACCTGACCCCAGGTTTCTCCCCACTGGCCGC
The DNA here is from genome assembly GCF_003031525.2 of Neophocaena asiaeorientalis asiaeorientalis. Classification (NCBI taxonomy): domain Eukaryota; kingdom Metazoa; phylum Chordata; class Mammalia; order Artiodactyla; family Phocoenidae; genus Neophocaena; species Neophocaena asiaeorientalis. The sequence goes on along the minus strand of NW_020172779.1, from coordinate 21,073,905 downwards.
ACAGATGAGACTGGTCCCCGTGCCACCTCCCCAGTGCGGACGACACCACGTTCTAGAGGCTTGTTGGTCTGTCTTCCAGATGCTCCGTTAGCAACCTGGGGGCAGGGATGCAGTCGAGATGCCTCTGCTCTGTCCCCAGAGCCAGTCAGAGCCCAGCACAGAGCAGGCCCTCACTCGTGCAGAAAGATCCCACGAGGACCAGGCAGGCGGGGGCCAGAGGAGCCTCGGGGGGACAGATGACCTTGGCAGGCCTGTGGATGTATACATGGGACATCCCACGGGCTGTGTGTGTGTGTGTGTGTGTGTGTGTGTACTGTCATGTTTAGGTCTGGGCCCTTTCTTCCCTCTCCTGTGGTGGGAAAGGTTGGGAGGAATGTAAGAGAACCAGAGGGCAGTTACAATAGACGGCACGTAGGCTCTGGGCAGTGGGCATCAGGCGGTGAGCCTGAGCCATCACCCAGCGAGATGTGATGGTGTCACAGCAAATGGCACAGGTGCTGCTAGTCGTCAGGGCAACCATGCCACAGGAGGGGTCCCCTCGCCCAGTGCCCAGTGCCCAGTGTCTGCTCAGACAGTGTGCTCCTGCCCCAACCAGCCATAACCCCATCATTAGATGTTGCTTTCTCCAAAAATTTAATGAATTAGAGGAAGCCGTGTGTCAGGAATGCTAACTCCCCAGGCCCACGTGGAGACTGTACAATCTGAGCTCAGCATCTCACGGGATTTTGAAGGGTGCAAACGGTCTCTTCACACTGGCCACAGGAAAGAATCCCATGGAATGTTTCAACAAACCTCTCTGCTAGGCCCTTCCCCAAGCTGTGGAGGACTGGGTGTTGGCCGATCCCAGGCTGCTGTGGTCCTACAGGCCCGCCTGGCCACATAAGGTGCAGCCAGGCTTCAAAACCACTGGGCTGGACTTCCCTGGTGGCACAGTGGTTAGGAATTCTCCTGCCAATGCAGGAGACACGGGTTCGAGCCCTGGTCCGGGAAGATCCCACATGCCGCGGAGCAGCTAAGCCCATGTGCCACAACTACCGAGCCTGCGCTCTAGAGCCTGCGAGCCACAACTACTGGGCCTACGTGCCACAGCTACTGAAACCTGTGCGCCTAGAGCCCGTGCTCCGCAACAAGAGAAGCCACTGCCATGAGAAGCCCGCGCACTGCGATGAAGAGTAGGTCCCACTCACCGCAACTAGAGAAAGCCCGCGTGCAGCAATGAAGGCCCAACACAGCCAAAAAATAAATTGAAAAAAAAAATCACTGGGCTGTTGCTACATTTTGTCAGTTGCAAAACAGAAGTAATAATACTTCCCTCCCCCAAATAAAACCCTTTAGCTCTGCTCAACAAAGGTTATTGCCTACTGTGTGCTGACCACTGCCGTGCCTGAGGGTTCTGGCGCGTAGTGGGGCTGAATTAGAATCTGCCCTGACGTGGACCTGGCCCAGCGCCGACGGCCGGGTGACCCCGGGCAGGCTGTTCTCACCCTGTGCACATCCGTTCCCAGCGCCCAGTCCTACGTCTGGCACAAAGCAATAGGTGCACAGGAATATTTGATGACTAAAACAAAGTTCCACTGACCGCTGATTAGGGTCCATCTGCACAGCGGGGTGATGTTTAGCAGTGATTCTCTGACGCAATATTGAATAAAAGAATAAAGTCGCAGGAGAACATACACTGTGATGTCATTTAATGAGCGTACACAAGACACACGTATGTAAGAAAACCCTGAAGAACAAGGGGTAGTAATACCACATTCTGGGCGGGAACAGGCTAGGTTCTGTGATCCTTCAGCGGGTGGGGCAGGGAGTGTCTGTGGTAGAATGGCTGGACGTGTTCTTTGTAAACACTTTATCAGAACAAAAGAGAAAGTCCCTGGTTTCATCTATTTCTGGAACGCTATTATGCTTAAGATAACACGATTGCAGTGAAGATACTTCTCCAAATTCAATTACCAACCAACTATCCCAGACCCTAATCCCTGAGAAGGTGGCCTGGAGCTAGAAAAAGGCTGAGAGAATGAGAATGAGGATGAAATGTGTGACTTCAAAAGGAAAAAGGGAAGCTAGCCCACCGCCTCATGGGCTGTCTCAGGGGTCCTGATGGGCTGGTGGCCAAGGGGATGCCCATTCTGAAACTCAACCGCCCCCCAAGAAGGGTCTCCCTTAAAGAAAATTCTGGGAAGAGAAGGATGGTAGAAGGGAGACCTGGGACACTTTGGCCTAGGTGCCAGGAGCCTGTTTACACTCCTGTGTAGGCGTCTGTGGCTGCAGAGCCACTGTGCAAACAGGGAGGTGCCAGGTCAGGGTCCACACGGCTGGGTAGCCACGCTCCTCCTCTGGGTGAAGACAGACAGGAAGCTGCGGTCCGGCTGCCGCTGTGTGTTCAGGCTAGAGGAAGGGGACAGATGTGAGAACCGTCTTAACTGATCCGGACTAGGAATCAAGACAAATAAAAATAGAGAGCTAACAGTAAATGGGTGGGAAAGGGGAAGTCAGGTACCAGTCCGCTGGAGGGCCCAAGAGGGAAGCCCAAGGCTATTCAAGGTTATTTCCCACTGCACCTTCTGTTCTCGTTGCCCTGGAATGTGCTCTCCCCTTTTCTCCCCGGATAACTCTGACTTACCTTTCATTGGCTCAGGTACCCCCTCCTCCAGGAAGCCCTCCCTCCCTACTTCCCACACCCAGGCTGGGTGGCAGCCCTCCCCACCCCATCACACCTCTTGAGCCCTCATCGTATCCCTCTGACCTTGAGGCTCCCATCCCCTGTGCCTGCTCTTGGGCTCCAACCTTGTAACCTCTCAGTTGATCCTGGCTCGAGAGCCTCAGCTCAGCCCCTCTCACGCGGGCACTTCTCCTGAGAAAGGGTCCTGCCCTGTACCCCAACCAGTGAAAGGGGCACAAGCAGTGAAGGCAGAAAGATCCAAGACCAGCCCCAGCTCCATCCTTCACTAACTGCAGGGCGATGGCAATGCAGACCCCAGAGGCTGGTGTGAGGGCAAAGGGGATCCTCGGTAAATGCTGGCACCCCGCTCCACTTTGCTTCCGACTTTCCCTCCTTGGGAGCCTCTGCATGCTGCAGAGCCCGGCCAGGGCAGATGGAGGCGAGGGGCCGCCCGTAGCAATGGTGCACCGGCTGCTGGTTACGCACCTAATGGATGCTTTGTGTGCACAGGTGTGTTTTCTTCTCCATCACCCCCCCACCCCAGCCCATGACCAGGTGTCACCCCATTTGGCAGATCAGGACCCGTGGCCCAGCAAGGGGAGCCCCTTACCCAAGAGCACATAGCGGTCAGGGTCAGTGGGGGGACGCAGATGCATTCCCCGGGTGGGTCGGGCCGCCAGCGCCCAGGCCCCTGCCTGAGGCGGACCTGCTCACCTCAGGCCGCTGGCTCTGCAGGTGGTTCTTGCTTGGCGGTTAACAGGGCCTCCCACGCTGGAATGTTATCATTAGAAGGGATTTTCAGACCATTTGTGAAACCCAGTCAACTTAACTCCCCCGGGCAGTGAAAGTTCAGAGCTGGAAACACCCCCTTCCCCGTCATAAGAACACATTCCAAGAGAGGAGGTTAGTCCAGGGAGGCTCTTAAAGGAGCCCGTGGAGGCCAGTCCTGAGCAGGGCCACTCCCTCCCACCAGCCCAGCAGCGTGGTCCTGAGCCCACCCACAGAGCAGTGTGCCGCCCCCCAGAGGTGCCCGCTTGCCCGGCCCCACCAGGTAGTGGGGCTGGGGGACACGGGCGGCTCAGGCCGCATCACAAACGTCTCCCGGTCCCCGGAGCAGCTCAGGTCAGAGCAGCAGCTGGGCTTTCCTGTCCGTCTTCTGTCCCTCTTCGCCTCCAAACCCAAAGCCAGGCTAAGCCCAAGGTCAAGGAGGGGCAGAGGCCTGAGGCCCAGCTGCTGCCCAGTCCCCTTGCTTCTCTCTCAGCTGGCCACCCAGCGAGCTACCAACACCCATTTCCTGGTGTGTGTGTGTGTGTGTGTGTGTGTGTGTGTGTGTGTGTGTGTGCGCCTGGGGGGACAGGGAGAGCCA
>NW_020172779.1:21007234-21069742 GCF_003031525.2 Neophocaena asiaeorientalis asiaeorientalis | reverse complement strand
CCGCTGAGACATCCTTTTCAAGCACATGGAGCCCTTCCAAGAACTCCACACAGTTGTTCACGGAAGGAAGCAGCCGCTCCCACGTCTAGCAACTCCCCCTGTCCCTCCCGTCACCCGGCTCCTGCGTGGACAAGCGAGGGCAGTGACAGGGGCCGCAGATTAATTCCATCCAAGGGTCCGAAGGGTCCGGAAGGCCTGGGGGGAGTCGGCCGAGGGTGGGTTTGTTTAAAACCCAGTGTAAAACGCAGCGTCACTGCCTGAAACACGGCCCTCGCCCCGCGGTGGGCTCTGTTTTGGGAGCTCTTTCCCACTCCTGCACGAGTGAGACCCTGGAGAGAGAGGGATGCGCCCTGATGCCAGCCCCTCACCTGCCTCTGGGCTGGGAGGGGTCCCACTGCTTCAGTGAATGAACAAGCCAGTCCTGTTGTTCTTGCTGTAAAAATCACTCAGCGGCTGCTGGGAGCCCTCAGGCCAGGCCCCAGGTGGAGCGCTGGAAGCAGAGAGGAGCGGGGAGGCCCCAGTGACAGGGGCGCCACCAGGCCTGGAGCCCCACTCGGCCAGGTGTGCCTCAGCCTGCTCCCACAGCCCTGGTGCATCCATCACCTCATGCCCCTCACTCGCCTGTCTCTCCAGCCTGCGAGGTGGTGAGCTCCCCGTCCTGATGCTGCACCCACGCCCGGCCCTGCCCTCGTCCCTCCTCCACTGGGTACTTGGCGCTGGGTCATTCTAGTCCTGTGCTGCCCAACTCGGAAACCAGCCAGACGAGGGCTAGTACTGCCACGGGCGGCGTGAAGGGAGCCTGCTCTAGATTTCAAAGACAGCACGAGAGAAGGAGGTAAAGTACCTCCTTACTAATTTGTACATTGATCCGTGTTGAAATGATAATATCTTAGATACGTCAAGTTAAATAAATGTTGTTTTTTTGCGGTACGGCGGGACTCTCACTGCTGTGGCCTCTCCCGTTGCGGAGCACAGGCTCCGGACGCGCAGGCTCAGCGGCCATGGCTCACGGGCCCAGCCGCTCCGCGGCACGTGGGATCTTCCCAGACCGCGGCACGATCCCGTGTCCCCTGCATCAGCAGGCGGACTCTCAACCACTGCGCCACCAGGGAAGCCCGAAATAAACGTATTATTAAACTGAATGTCACCTGTTTCTTTTCACTTTGTTTTACGTGGCTGCTAAGCTTACCTCTGCGGCCGGCATTCTATTTCTCTTGCACGGCACTAGTCCGTATTTAATGAGCTTTGAAAAGGAAATCTGGAAGACAAATTCACTCATGCACTTACACTGATATTAACTGAGCAACTACTATGTGTCAGGAATGCAGAGACAAGCCAGCCATGTCCCTGCCCCCCGGAAACCTCCGTAGAGGGCCAGGTACCTGCCCCAGGCCACGCTCCGAGGTCGTGCGGGCGCAGGACTCAGACCAATTTCCGGGGGGGCTGCTCCACACCCTGGCCCCCGAGCGTGCTGGTGGCTTGCTCAGCGTGAGTGTCAGTTTTTCCTTCTCGGATACGGGCCAGCACAGGGCAAGTTCCCTCCACATCTCTCCCTGCCTGAGTGGCTGTCTCATGCCACTGTGTTTCTCTAAGTCAAACAGGGTGGTTGTCTACAGGGTGAACGAGGGGCCCCTGAGCTGGGGTGGGTGACGCACCCACACAGGGCCAGCACCCAGTGGCCTCTTGGGTCATGGACCCCAATCACATCCCACCAGACATAGAAACGGGAGGAGGATTTATAAAGAGGACGCCTACAGTTTAGTATGTGCCACGAGGGTTTTCTTACAATCATTTTGAACCTATTTTTATTAAAGTCTTTATAAAGACATGTAAATGAAGGTGCCGAGTCAACCTGTAATTCTGCTCTTTCCCTTAGGGTGAAATCTTTCTTTAGACTAAAATTCGTTTATGAAAAGTAAGCTTTCCTTGAATAGACCAAGTGCGTCTCATGCTGTGATGTCTCCCCAAGTCTGTTTAATCCCTAAACTGGTCAGAAAGTCTATCTTGTCATGTTACCACGCTGGGAGCCGTTTGGTGATAGGTACCAAGTACAGTTTTGTACCTGCTATAGTTTTTCCAAAAGCATTTCATTCTCACGCTGATTTTTGCCACCTTACCACGAAAGCTGAGCATCCTGGCTTGTTCAGACCTGATGTATTTAACAAATGCTCAACTGATGATTCTAATTGGGAAAAAAGAAAAACCACCCAGAGAAACATATAAACGATCTAGGCTGGGGGAAGCGCTTGGCTTCTTCACAACTTGCAAAACTTAGCAGAGCTCTTTTTTATTTATTTTTTCTTCAGTCGAAGTATAGTGGATTCACAGTGCTGTGTGAATGTCTGCTGTACCGCAGACTGACTCAGTTATACACATATATGCATTCTTTTTCATATTCTTTTCCATTATGGTTTGTCATAGGATATTGAATATAGTTCCCTGTGCTCTACTGTAGGACCTTGTTACCCATCCATTCTATATGTAATAGTTTGCATCTACTAACCCCAAACTCCCAGTCCATCCCTCCCCCACCCCACCTCCCCCTTGGCAACCACGGTCTGTTTGCAGAGCCCTTAAAATGCTGGTGTTTGAAGCTATATCTGCAGATGATAAGAGCACCACTTGTTGTTTTAGAATTATCTACATCTGTTATCACTGGATCCTCACCACGTTGCACCAGGTAAGAGCGAATATCCCTATTGCTTTTTTTTTTTTTTTTGACCTCACGACGCGGCATGTGGGATCTTAGTTCCCCAACCAGGGATCAAACCCGTGCCCCCTGCATCGGAAGCGTGGAGTCTTAACCACTGGACCGCCAGGGAAGTCCCTCGAATATCCCATTTTACGCAAAAGAAACCTGGGGCCAGCGCTGGTCCGCGTCTGACAGCTGGTGACGAGAGGGGAGAAGGTTTGCTGGTCACCTCCTCCCGTCAACACCACATCCGCTCTGGGCTGGTACCCACCTGCCCCGTCAGTCAGGCCTACTTCATAAAATGCGAGCAGGGACTGGTGGGGCGGAGCTGGGAGTCTGTGGGAGGCCCAGTGAGACCTCGGGGTGTCATGGAATGAAGGGCTGAGCTTCTGCAGCCAAAGCCTGGTCCCCCCACTCGCCACCACCTCAGCTCAGAGCATCTTTGTTACCCTGGCCTTGGGCAGGTCCTCCACCTGCCTCCTGTCCATGTTACTGGTGACCACCTCCAGGTGCCTCCTTGACTAGCCTGGCCTTGTGGAGCCCCTAGGCACGCAGCTCGGGCGGCCCTTGGCCTGACACTCATGAGCCGATGCAGCAGGCCCAGGGAGCCAGCCAGGCCCCTAGCAGCAGTTTCTCCACTGGACAGCCTTGCGCTGGCAGAGGGGCTGGTCCCACTGCGGCCTCCTCCTGTGCGAATGGCCCTCAGGGCAGACCCAGCTGAGCAGGAGGCATGAGTGTGGCACCGTTGCCCCCCGGTCTCTCCCTGTCCCTCCTCTGCCCTGGACACCCCGCCCCCCGCCACTCTCCCCAGGCAGCGCACGACTGGGTCATCATTCACTTCCCTGCTTAAGGGCTTTCGCTGGCACAGTCCCCTTAGCACGGCCTTCCAGGCCCCCACAGACTGTCTTGTTCAGTCTCAACTCCAACCCACGCCCTCCACTTGCCCCCAACGCCCACTGAACTCGAATGGCTTCAGCAGCGGCTAGTTCTCCAGGCCCTTTGATGCCACTGTTCTATCCCCACCTGCCCCACCCACATCTCCTTCCTGAAGGCTCCCCGGCTCACCTGTGCCCTGCATCCCTCGCATGCCTGCTTTGGTGTGTGACGCTGACGGCAAGATGCCAAGTCCAGGGTCCAGGGATGGTAGGCAGTCAGACATGGGGCTAAAGCTTGGAGGCACAAAGATGAGCGAGGCAGGGTCTCTGCCACTGAGGGGCTCAGCTGCTGGCTCAGCCAACAGACACAGAAACACTCTATTCCAAAATAATGTGGTAAGTGATCACGCCGGGGTGTTGCCAGACAGACAGGGGCCTCGCCAAGCAGAGGGGAGGTTCAAGGAAGTCTTCCTCGGGTACGGCTGTGTGAGCAGAGGCTGGGGGACCGCCTGTCCTGGTTCACCCACATCTAGCACCCAGAGTCCTCCTTCCCAGGAACCCCTCCATCCTAAAGGCCCGTGAGACTCCTGAGCCCTTCCTGGCTCAGAGGCAGGACCATCGGGGGAATAGCCCGGCGACCTTGCCGTGGGCAGTTTGTATCGGCCAATTCACGGAAAAAGCCCCCAGCGAGCTCAGAGCTGTGTGTCCCCCGCCCCATTCTGCACACCCACAGGCCCATCCTTCCTGACCACACACACACAGGCCCGAGGAACTGTGAGTGCCCCATAGGGTGGGTTTATGGTTTGGGGTTTGCCGGGGGGGGGGTGGGGTGGGGGTGGGGGTGGTCTTGCATGAATGCCTGAATGAGTGAAAGAATAAATGCATGAATGAATACATGGCTCCTCCTTTCTCTTTAAAGCTGCTTTGCAAATAAAGGATGGAGCAAAGCTGGTGGGTCATTCTTGCGTCACACGCCTCTCCCCCTACAGAAGCAAAACTTGCCCTCCTTCTATTCAGCACAGCAGCCAGAGAGATTCTGGAGAAAGCCAAGCAGGGCCCTCCTGGCCCAGAACTGTGCGACGCTCCTGTCCCATCCAGAGCAGAAGCGGAGTCCCCAAGCCCCAGTGGCCCGGCCCCCGGTCCCTGTCTGTCCCCTCACTCCCCTGCTCCAACCACCCTGGCCTCCTGGCTCTTCCCCAAGCCCCCCAGGCATGCTCCCACCTTGAGAGTTTGCACATGCGAATGCGGTTCCTGCATTAGCACCGGCCTGAACCGAAATTTCAACCTCCACACCGACACACACTCCACATCCCATTTCCCTGCTGTGGTTTCCCTCCCTGGCACGTGTCCCTCTAACTCTCCACCCATCACTCCCGTATTTTGTTGGTCACCTGTCTTCACGTCCAGAAGATCCTAAGGGCAGGAATTGGGGTTTCTGGTTCATGGCTGTATCCCCAGCATGACAGACCCCCAATGAAAATTTTCAGGGTAAAGCCTGAAGGAATCTCCTTGAATCCTCAAAAGGATGTCTCCAGGGTTCCCTCTCGACAAGATGCTGCTGTATTTGCCTCTTGGCACTGAATGGAACCTGACCCGCCAGGTACTGGTTTGGTGACCCACTGCATTCCAGAGCGCCCCTTCAGCCAGAGAGACCCTCAGTCGGGAGCCTCGAGGGAGGGCCTGGGAGGACGGTAACCATCGGGGTTGGGAGGACGGGGATGTGGGGCATCACACGTGGTTTCCGCTCAACGGACAGGGACAGGTCACAGTCTCGGAGCCGAGGGTGGACTTTAAAATCCTGGCCTTGCCACTGCTCTGAGTCACCTGCAAACTATTTGGTTAGGGTCTCTTTTTTTTTTTTAAGGATCTCAAACTCTCGTTTTTGTTTGTATTTTTTAAAATTGAAGTATAGTTGCAGTACAATATTATATAAGTTCCAAGTGTACGTAATAGCGAGTCGCAACTTTTAAAGGTTACACTTCATTTATATCAATAGCTACTATAAAATATTGGCTATATTCTAGGGTCTTTTTTCTAAATGGTGAAAATCTATATATTTAGAATGAGCCGGCTGGACTCAGATTAGATGATCCCAATTTTGGCGACATCTGAAGCATCACAGCCTAGAGCCAGCCAAACACTTGCTTCTCTCTCCATTGGGGGCTGGCCTTGGCCACACCCTGTCACCAAGCGCCTCCGCAGCCTTGTGGCCTGGAGTCGGAGGCCTAGGCACCCACGATGAACACGGAGTGCTCTGTCTTCTCTGGGGAACTCGAGGGGGTGAGCGCTCAAGGCTGTGGCTCCTGGAGGCGCTCTCGCAAGGATGCTTGGGCTGTGAGGGTGGGTGCCCTGCGGACCTTCCCTTTCTTTGTGGCCGTGCAGCCCTTCGGAACTGCCTCCTTGGCCTTCCAAGCATTTGCGTTGGCTTTGGGGTGGTAGTGAGAAGCTTCCTTCTTCGCTTTCAGAACCATCTTCATGAAAAGGGAGTCATTTTAAAAAATCTATTTGAATGTTTTTCTGATATTCAGATAACTGTTCCTTATATTGGATTAATGATAACAGTTAATAGAGCACTAGTTTTCTAAAGCACTCAGTGAGGAGGGTACATAAGACACTGTTGGTCTCCTATCTAATATTCATTCTCCCTTCTTATTAGCAGAATCTTTACAAGTGTACAGTATAGTGAGTCACAATTACTGGGGATGGCAATGTGTCCAGCCAGAAAAAAGGACACTTTCCAGCCTTCTTTGAAAAGAGGAGCGAGTGAGGAGCCATTGGGTGAGGCTTCTAGAAGGGTTCTTATGCACTACCCTCTTTCCTCCTGCTCCCCCAGAGCTGGGATGTGATGGCTGGGTCTCTAGGTAATAAGAATGGCAGAGGTCTTCCCTGGTGGCACAGTGGTTGAGAGTCCGCCTGCCGATGCAGGGGACACGGGTTCGTGGCCCGGTCCGGGAGGATCCCACATGCCACGGAGCGGCTGGGCCCGTGAGCCATGGCCGCTGAGCCTGCGCTCCACAACGGGAGAGGCCACAACAGTGAGAGGCCCGCGTACCGCAAAAAAAAAAAAAGAATGGCAGAGCAGAAAGATAGAAGGCACCTGGGTCTCTGATAACTGTGGAGTTCTACACCAACCCTGGACTGTGTAGTTCCAGATTTTTCTAATGTGAGAGAGAGAAACAAACTTTTATCTTGCTTAAGCCACTGTTATTTGAGGTTTTGTGGTTTTTTCCTTAAATATTTACTTATTTATTTATGTACTTGGCTGCATCGGGTCTTAGTTGTGGCACACGGGTTCTTCGTTGCGGCATGCAGTCTTCTCTCTAGCATGCAGGCTCTCTAATTGTGGCGTACGGGCTTAGTTGCTCCGCGGCCTGTGGGGTCTTAGTTCCCCAACTGGGGCTCAAACCCGCGTCCCCTGCATTGGAAGGCAGATTCTTAACCGCTGGACCAGCAGAGAAGTCCCGCTGTTTGAGGTTTTGTGGTACGTACTGCCTAACGTAACCCTGATGGCTACAGAAGCTGACTCCTTGTCTCCATTTTATAGAAAGCAGTATTGAGCACCTGGTGTGAGCCAGTCTCCAAGCTGGGATCTTGACATATATTGTCTCAGTTCTCACGGTGACTCTCTGAGGCAGGTATCATTGTCCCAGTATATAGGGAAGGAGCTGAGTTCAGAGAGATAAGATGACTTGCCAGTAGAGAGCCAAGGCAGAACTGCAGCTCTCCCGATCCTGGTGTCCCTCCTGCTCCAGCCCAGATGCAACTTGAGGGTGAGTAGCGTTTTCTGACACCCCCACAGAAAGCCACAGTGCTGAGGGTTTGTCTGTTCACAGTGGCAACGAATCATCCATTCAGCAGTAATTTGAACTCTTTGGGACTCAGCTTCCCCATCTGTAAAGTGGGGTTGGGAGTGGGACTGGCATCAGACCCCTCCCGGTTCCCACCTCTGGGATTGTAGCACAATTCATTCTAGGACTTTTCACCAGTTCGGTTTGGTTTGAACTCTCTCCTCTCCACAAAGGAGCAACTCCAGAAGAACTAACTGAAGCCCAGTCCAGGCTGGGAGGGAAATTTTTCTGTAGTTTGAGAGCTTTCTGGATCAGGCAAGAGGCCCATGGAAGCAAAAGAGGAAGCGTCCTTCTGTTTACCTCCTTCTGGTGACGTCACGCTTCCTTGCTTTGTACAGAACCTGCAGGCCATGGTCCCGCCCATCCCCTGGGAGCACCTCTGAAAGGCACACACACACACCCCTGGCCTGCGACCTAGAAACAGGAAACGCTGGTGTGGGGCCCGAAGTCCTCTCGTGGGGTGTTCTTTCCTCTTTAAAGCAGATCTGGCTGCCCCTGCGGATGGCTCCTGGAGCTCAGGCCCCATTAAACCATGCCTTCCGTTGGGGCGGTCCTTAGTGCAGTCAAGGCGGCAAGGCTGGGAGGCGCTGCTGATGGGTCCGGGAGGCCCTGGGGGCCTCGGAGGAACCCAGAAGGGACAGGTTCTGGCCCCAGCTTTGCACTTACAAGCTGAGTGACCCTGGGAAGGTCACTGGCTTCTCAGGAACTGCATTTCCCATCAGGACATGGGAACAGGAGAAAGGTGTGAATCTGGTGGCCCTGGGGACTCCACGTTGGTCCTGGAGCCAACATTCAGCAGCTACATAGCCTCGGGCGGGTCACGGCCTCAGTTTTTCCATCTGTCTAACGAGCAGGTTGAAGCAGCTTGGACCAGAGTGAAAACTGGACACAATGAACTTGAAGGCCCCACTAGCTCTAAAAGTGTATATGTTCTTACACATTGCTATATTTAAAATAGATAACCAACAAGGACATACCATATAGCACAGGGAACTCTGCTGGATGTTACGTGGCAGCCTGGATGGGAGGGGAGTCTGGGGGAGAATGGATACATGTATACGTATGGCTGCGTCACTTTGCTGTGCGCCTGAAACTACCACAATATTGTTAATTGGCTCTACTCCAATATAAAAAATACATTAAAAAAAGTTGGCTCGCATTTAAAAATAAATAAATAAAATAAAACAAAAGTGTACATGTTCTACCCGATTCCAGTAATTAATAAAAATCCGTTTCCACTCTGCAGGTACACAGTAGACAGAATGGATGGAGGTAAGCGGGGCAAAATGCAGAATTCCACAGCAGTCGGGAGGCTGGGTGCTGAGTCTGTATTCACGCATCTCTTCTTATCGGGCGCCTACTGTGTGCTGGGTCTGGCTGGGCGCTTCTCTGGCAGATACAGAGAAGGACACAGTCTCCTCTCTCCCAGATCTTACATTCTAGCGGGTGGAGGCCAACAATAAGACAAATACAGCGATGGAATAATTTCTGTTTTTGTCAAGCTCTGGGCCGCAGTGGAAAGTGACCAAGGCAGGGGACCCTTGAGTTGAAATGTAAGCAATGAGAAGAGGGCAGCCAGGACGAGATCTGGGAAGAGGGTTACTGGAGGAGGAAACTGCTGGCCAAAGACCCAAAAGATGGGGCCGGGGTGCGAGGGTTGTTGTGTCCGGCGTGGCTGGAGAGTGGAGTGAGCAGGGAGAATGGGACCAGATGAGGTTGGTGATGAAGTGGGGCCACATGACGCAAGGCCTTACCCCGTCAGCGTGGGGAGGCTGAGTTTAATCTGAGTGCAACTGGCAAAAATGGGTGGTTTTCAGCCGGGAAGAGCCATGGGTCTGGACACGGCCTCTTCTGGTTACTGGCCCTGGGCTGGGCTCTCTTTCACCTCTCTGTGTTTTCGTTTCCTCTTCCGTAAGGTGAGACCAATCCTGTAGCTACTTCAAAAGGTTTTAGTGGTCGTTACCCAGGAGGAGGTGGGTCATGCGTTTACATGGAGCCCCCCATAGAATACGGGCTCAATAAATGTTTGTTTATTTAAGTGACTGAAAAATCTCTGACACTCCTCCCGTTGAGGGCAGGGGTCTGTGTCCCCTCCTGAATCTAGCTGCTTGGTGGGTACTCTGACCGATGCAACGGAGGTCACACTGCATGACCCCCGAGGCGGGGTCACAAGAGGCCGCACAGCTTCTGTCTGGTTCTTGACTACGGTAGCCCTCCACGTGCTTCCCCTCGGGAGGCTCCCTCTTGGAACGCAGACACCCACGTCGGGAGGAAGCCCAGTCTCCAGGGGGAGCCACAGGAGGGGACAGTCCAGCTGAGCCCAGTCTCCAAGCCATCCGAGCTGGGCACGGGGCTGGTGAGTGAAGAAACCTCCAGATGGCCCCAGCCTGCAGCTGCCTGGATCACCCCCAATCACTGGATTCGTCCCAGCCAAGGCCCCAGCTGAGGCCCTGGGCTTCGTGGAGCAGAGGCCAGCCATGGCCCTGAGCTGAGTCCAAACTCTCAACCTGCCAGAGGACGGTCCAAGAGCACAAGAGCATGGCGGTGGGTTGGGGTGGTTTGCTACACAAGTGGCCATAGGTCATCAGAACCGCCAGCCAGTGGTTACTATGGTTACATCAGCCCACTCCCATCTCCAGGGCCCCCTGGCCCACATCACCCTCACGTGAACACTCACGGCAGTGTCTTCTCCAACACTCATTTTGGCTTAATCATAGATGATCTAGATTTGTGGTTTGATAACTTGTTTTCTATTTTTTTATAAATTTATTTATTTATTTATTTATTTATCTATTTATCTTTGGCCGCATTGGGTCTTCGTTGCTGCGCGCGGGCTTTCTCTAGTTGTGGCGAGCGAGGGCTACTCGTCGTTGCGGAGCGCGGGCCTCTCATTGCGGTGGCTTCTCTTGTTGCAGAGCACGGGCTCTAGGTGCGTGGACTTCAGTAGTTGTGGCTCGCGGGCTCTAGATCACAGGCTCAGTAGTGGTGGCGCACGGCCTTAGCTGCTCCGCGGCATGTGGGATCTTCCTGGACCAGGGCTCGAACTCGTGTCCTCTCCATTGGCAGGCAGATTCTTAACCACTGCATCACCAGGGAAGTACCTAGATTTTGTTTTATATTTTCATCACCCTTATCCATCTCTAGACAATATAGTTTAATCTTGCCCTTTTGAAATATTTAAGTCTTTCCTTTTATGGACCGGTTTTTAGGTTAATTAGCTGGCTCCCTTTCATCTTCCACAGCTGACCATTCAGGGTTTTTGTTTAATATCACTATGAGCACATGGACATAGACACATTTGAAAGTTTTAATCGATTGCAATTACTGTCCTTTCCAGGCTCAACTTGACCCATCTTTCGCGAGTGGACACCCCTACAAGTTGGATCCAGAGACCTTTCTACAGGACCCTAGTCCCTGGCAGTTTATTCTCTGTGTGGGGTGTCAAGATGGTCCAGGCTCATCTTGTTTATTTCCTGCCCCAGACCTGGAACCAGCCGTTTCTCCAAAAAGCCCTGGTTTCTTTATTTTTTTAAAAAAAATATTTTTAAAAAATTAATTTATTTTGTTTATTCACTTTTTTTTTGGCTGCATTGGGTCTTCGTTGTTCCATATGGGCTTTCTCTAGCCGCGGCGAGAGGGGGCTACTCTTCGTTGCGGTGCGTGGGCTTCTCATTGTCGTGGCTTCTCTTGTTGCAGAGCATGGGGTCTAGGTGTTTTTTTGGATTCTCAACCACTGTGCCACTAGGGAAGCCCAGCCCTGGTTTATTTTTGTAGGAAACTGTATTTCAAGACCACAATGTGGATTCCAGGGATTCTCATTTCTACTGGGTTAAATTTTTTTTTTTGGCTTTTTCCATGGATAGAGCTAGGAAATATACCAATATTTCTTTTAAATATAAAATGCCTCATGAGTACAAATTGATACTTCCAGTGAAAAATTCAGGACTACTACTAAATTCTTCTATATACACCCATTATCTCTTTTCTTCCACATTTAGAATTCTGGCTGTAAGGACACAATCAATTAATCAATCAATCAAATTACAATATCTCACAATTATTCATTTGCTGTATCCCACACGCACACACTACAGTCTTGGACAACCTTACTAATATCACCAAGACAAATATGATTGCTGAAAAGCAATGACATTTTTTCCACGTGTTCTCCCCTCTCCCCATCCTCCCTCCACTTTTTATATCTCACCTGAGTCGATGTTGTTAGGTGCCGTACTCTATTACCCAGCCTCAGTTCTACGTCTGATGCCTGAAGTTCATTCTCTAATAGAATCCTCAGGACCCACAGATCATGGCACTGATATTCCCTGATTTCTTACAGGCTGCTAACTGCCTATGCCTTTTATATTGGAAAGTCTGTTTTGCTGGATGTACAGTATTCAGCTCACGTTTTCTTTCTTGAGTATTACGTAGGTTTCTCCATTTTCTTCCAGCAGAAAGCATTGCTGTTGCAAAGTCTGAAGACAATCAAATTTTCGTTTTCTCATAAGTCTCTTGCTCTCTTTATGTAGATTCCAGAAGGATTCTTTCTTTTTTTCTTTAAAGCTTAGTAATTTTACTGGAGCATATCTTGGTGTTGGTTATTCTGGGTGGAAGTTCTCAAATACGTGGTGTGCTCTTTAAACCTGTAGTTCCACACCTTCCTGGTTCAGGAAGGCTTTCTGGAATCACAGTGGTAAATGTCTATTCCTCTGCCATGGCCATCTTCTCCAGGGACTCATGTTATACAAGTGTTCGACCTTCTTTGCCAACCTTCAATAGGCAAGGGGTTAGCTTTCTCTCGAACGCTTTTTATCTGTGCCTTTGTATCTCTTTTTTTTCTTTGTATCTCTTTGATTTTAAAAATGTTCCTCCAGTTCACTTCTTTATTTCTCTTAAGGCCTTATCTACTGGGTTCTTTCTAGTGTGGTCTTTATTTCTGAAATTATTTTTTCCTTTGTTTGAAATCTTCCCTGAATTCTGTCATTCTATCTCCTCACGTCTTGGTTTTTCCCATTTCTGATTTCCATTGTTCTTTCCTGCCTCTTATTATTTCCTTAACATCTTTTAGTTCATTTTGGATAGGAGGTTACTTTTTTTCTTTTTCTTTTTTTCACATCTTTATTGGAGTATAAATTCTTTACACTGTTGTGTTAGTTTCTGCTGTACAACAAAGGGAATCAACTATGTGTATACCTATATCCCCATATCCCCTCCCTCTTGAGCCTCCCTCCCACCCTCCCTATCCCATCCCTCTAGGTCATCACAAAGCTTTGAGTTGATCTCCCTGTGCTATGCTGCTGCTTCCCACTAGCCATCCATTTTACATTGGGTAGTGTATGTATGTCCATGCCACTCTCTCACTTCATCCCAGCTTCCCCTTCCCCCGCTGTGCCCTCAAGTCCGTTCTCTATCTACATCTACGTCTTTATTCCTGCCCTGCCACTAGGTTCATCAGTACCGCTTTTCTTAATTCCATACATATGCATTAGCGTACGGTATCATTTTCAGATTCTACAAACCTAGTACGTTACAACTTTGATCTGTTATGTCTTTCTGGAATGCTTTCATTGTTTACTAAGGATATTATTCTGCTCTTAATTCTCTTTTTTAAAAATAACTCTGGGGCTTCCCTGGTAGTGCAGTAGTTAAAAATCCGCCCGCCAATGCACGGGACACAGGTTACAGCCCTGGTCCCGGAAGATCCCACATGCCGCGGAGCAGCTAAGCCCATGCGCCACAACTACTGAGCCTGTGCTCTAGAGCCTGTGCTCCGCAACAAGAGAAGCCACCGCAATGAGAAGCCCGCGCACCGCAACAAAGAGTAACCCCCGCTCACCGCAACTAGAGAAAGCCTGCACACAGCAACAAAGACCCAACACGGCCAAAAATAATAATAAAATAAATTTAAAAAAATTAAAAACTATAACTCTGTATGGGATTTATCTCAGTGCTTTTATCTCGCTCGTGTTTGTGTGATACTAGGTGGTTTCTAAGTTTGTAAGCTTTGTGGCCCAGGACAGCTTTGCTAATTCACAATGCTCCCTCTTCGGCCTGGCTCCTCCAAGACACATCACGTGGTATCTGGAAATGTGGCCCCTCACTTTCTGAGCTTTACTCCCTGCCCTCGCCTTTCTCTGGACCTTCTCTTTCTTGTCTCTGTTGTCCCATCCTGCTCGATTTTGTGCCAGCAGCTTCTTACCAGTGTGGACCCTGAGCTGGAGGGCGCCCTGGTCATTGTGAAGGTTCGAGGCAGCTGAGCCCTCACACCTCCCTGCAGCCCTTTGCACTCACCTACTTTCGGGTGGGTGAGACCCCTGGCGGCTCTGGCTGGCGTCCTCAGATGGCTGAACGTGCTGCCGGTGAATTCGTGTGGCCGTTTGGGGCTCACCTGCTCTCAGGTCCATCAGCTGCCCAGCTGTGTCCTTCTTTTTCCTCCCGTATAGATGTAGATGCCTGACATGCAAGTCTGGGGTCCTCTGTAAAGGCCTGGCCTACTCATGCCCCAGGCTGAGTCCCACCCCGAAAGTGGGGTGGGTGATGAAACTCCAGATAGATTTAGGTAAACTGAGGTCAGAGGGACCAGAGCCCCCTTTCCTGGGTAGAACCTGAAAACCCTAGAATTATCCCTACCTACGTGTACTTTGGGGTTCACGGGGCAGTGTTTAGCCAAGTCTTGTCATAAACGCTGTTCTTTTTTGGTTTTGCTAGCTAGTTATCCGCCATGTTCAGATGCCCCTTCCATTTATTCCTCCTGGTAACCCTTCGAGGCAGGGGTGATCATACCACATGACAGGCTCTGAGGTGGAGCAACTTGCCAAGGGCCCTCAGCTGGCATGTGGCCAGGTGGGATGTGCCTCGTGAGATGACTTCATGGGCTGTGAGAGCACCTGGCACCACACCTGACACCTAGAGAGCCATCAGGCATCCCTAGCTTACTAAGTGCATACCACGTGCCAGGGACTGTGCCAGGATGGGGGGTAGGGGAGGCACCCGATTCTCTCCACAGCCCAGGCCTCGGCCCCCGCTCACCTGCTGAATCTGCGCCCAGACACCTCATCAACCAGGTACTGCCCAAGTTAGGGTCTGCACCCTTTCTCCCTGGACCACCAAACCACCCCACCCCCATCCAATATCCAGGTGGTGGCCACAGCGCTCCAGGGGCTCCCTACCCCCAAAAGGAATGGGACTGGCCCCTTGGTGGGGCATTCGGGCCCTCGAGAACAGTGCCCGCGCAGTCTCTTGTCATCTTTGTCTCTCTGGCCACATCAGAGTCAGTGTTGTAAATGGGCTGATATTCTTGAGATATTAACCACTGTGGGTTTCCCCAGACTTCCTGCCACTCACAATCCTTCCCGGATCTGGCCACAGCTGGGGTGAGTGTTCAAAGCTCCTGGCTGGGGGCAGGGATGACAGAGCGACTCACAGGGAGTGGAAGAGAAGAATCAGGGCTGCTTCTCACCTCCAGGCTCGGCAGGGACACGTGGGTGACGTGTCTGCCCACCACACTCCAAGCCCACTCCACAGCGATGCTGCAGTGGAGGGAAGGCCAGCCCTGCCCTGCCCCGCCCCCAGCTGGGTCCCCAGTGACAGCGCCCCAGAAACTCCGGAGGTAACTAGGGCAGATGGGGGCACTGCGCCTGCATTCCAAGTCTGAGGCAGCTCTGCACCTGGGTATGACAGAGCGGGGGTCCCTGTGGGCCCAGGAGTGGCACAGCAGGGGGCAGGCCCACAGGGGCCTGGATGTCAAACACAGGGCACACGGCCATTCCGCACGTGGATCGATGCCCAGGCATGACCAGAATGGGGACATCTCCGCAGATGTCAGCCCGGACAGATGAGACCCCCAGCTCCAGGCAGACCCCACAGCCTGGACCTGGGACAGAGCCTAGGACAGAGCAGTGGCCCCAGAGGGACTGAGAAAAGCCCGACAGTCAGGAACCACCCGGGCAGTGTTCAGCCCTAGAGCCACATGCGGCATGCAGTGTGGAGCGGCCTCCAAGAAATGTTGGCAAAACCGGAAAACCCACTAACGTAAACAGAAGGGTGGGCTTACTCTATCCGACAGATCAAGAAGCCCAGCGACTCGCCTGGACCACCCAGCAAGAATGTGGAGGCACTGGAATCCGACCCGGCGATTCTCTGATCCGGGAGCCCAGCTTCCGCCACGTATCCACTGAGTGCCCCCCACACAGCCCCGCCTCCTCGATGGTCCAGATGTGGCAGTGTGGTCTGGACAGGCCACAGACCATCTTGGCCTCAGACCAGAGCATGGTCTGAGGCCAAGACAAGGTGCCTGCCGCTACCAGGGAGGGAGCTGGGGCAGGTGTGGAATTGAGGCTGCGGGCTGCAGGGCTCAGCTTTCCAGAGTTTTCCGGAGAGGTCCTCCGCATGGACCCGGAAGAGGAAGAACCTCTCAAACGGGTTCCCTAAGGCCTGGCATGGCCCTGGGTCCCTGCTGTTTACACTGCAGCCTGAGCCAGGTTTGATTTCTCCTGCTGGCTGGGAGGGGACCTGAGGCTACCTGGGCCCCTCACACTCTAAATTCAAGCCCAGGAAGGCTGCCTCATTCATTCAGCAAATTCTGCTAATGCATCAGCTATTTGGGGACACTGCCTGGGCGAGGGGGCATCGGAGAGCGGCTGAGGAGGGCCTCTGCCCTAATGGGGGAGACAGACAACGGGAGAGGGAGAGTCGGTATTAACACTAACAGGTGGGATGTTTATAGTAAGTCTTGTCATTGTCCCAGCACCGTACTGTGGACACATTACTGTCTCCACTTGACAGCTGGGGAGATGAGGGGCGGAAGTGTGGTAGCTGCCCCGGGTCACGCAGCTGGTGCATGGCTCTTATGGCCTGCCTGCTGTGTGCCCCTAAAATCCATGCCGAAACCCTAGCCTCCATGGAATGGTATTAGGACGCGGGACTTCGGGGAGGTCGCAAGTCAGGAAGGCAGAGCCTCCACCATGGAAGAGGAAGCGGAGCTGGCCTGTCCTGTGAGGACAGAACAATGACCCTGCAAGCTAGGAAGAGGGCCTCAGCAAACCTGGCCACGCGGGCACTGACCTCGGACCGCCAGCCTCCGGGACCAGGTGAAATCAATGTTGTTGTTGAAGCCGCCCGGTCTGTGGCATTCTGTTACAGCTGCCCGAGCTGACCGAGATGGTGGCCAAGCCACCCTATGAACCTGGAAAGAGAGGACCCAGAGTCCACGATAAATACGTGAAATAAACAGTGTGTTAGATTGTGATACATGCAGAGCAAAAAAGTAAAGCAGAAGAGAGGGGTGTTTCTATGTGCACACAAGCATGTGTGTACATACTGGCATCTGTGTGTATATGTACGTGTCTCTGTGTGTACATATATGCCTGCTTGTATGTGCCTCTGTGTATACACATGCGTCTGCACGCGTGTGCATGTAGGTACACCTGTGCGTGCGTGTGCAGGTGTGTCATGTATATGTGCATGCGTCTGGCTGCCTGTGTGTGTGCATGTATGTATGTCTACCTGTGCGTGCGTGTGTGTGTGCATGTGTGTCCATGGGTGTGTTGGGAAGGTTGCCAGTTTCGGGAACTTGGTCTTGGGGCTGGCATTGGCCCTCCAGGGGACAGTACTACGTGCCCCTGCTCGTGCTTGGCGTCTCTCCCGGGCCCTTGAGGCAGGCTCTGCACCTCCTTCATCTTTCCGAGCTCCGCCACATCTGGTGAAGGCATCTCAGAAGCTCTCCACCAGCCTCGGGCTGGAGGGGCTGTGTGGACGGCCCCCTACAGTGGGGACTGGGGCGGACAAGCATTCGTGGGACACCTGCCGATCGTCAGGCACTGTGCTCAGGGCCTTAGGGCCGTCTCACTCAATCACCCCGAGAACCCGGGAAACCTCAGCCGGCAGCCATGGCAGATGAGGAAGTAGAGTAACGTGACCAGGGTTGCAGAGAACAGGCTTCCGGCCCAGCGGCCACCCCTCCCAGACCGGGGCACGTGGACCTGGCAGCCAGTCGTCTTCCCGCTGCGGCACAGGAGGTGAGCCCACCGAGGGCCCGCTCATTCATTCATGCATTCATTCATTCTCCTGAGTGGTGCACCCTGAGCCCAGAGGGAGGAGACCGTGTGGCCGGGACACGGTGGGATCCCAGCTCCACGTCTGCCTCTGTGGAGCGAAGTGCCAGAACGCCTCCCTTGGAAAGTTGCATGGGATTGGGGCTGCGTCTGTCCCTCCCCCTCCCCCGTCATAATCATAACCGCACATCCCCTTCCTGGCCGCCTTTCAAGCAGCCTGGGCGAAGGCCTTTGACCCCTCCCTCCTGCCCTCTGATATCTGCAGAGGAACCTTGGGCAGCCCCTCACCCTCTCTGCAGGCCCGGGCAGGGGGCTGCACTGCTGTGTGCCCAGCAGCCCATTGTGTGCAAAGATGAGGTGCCCGGCCGCAGAAGAAGGTGTCCTTGGATGGGCAAAGTTGGGAGGGCCCCAGGGTGGGGGACCAGAGCCTACACACTACAGACTCACCCTGGCAGCTGGGCCTCGGCTCCGGGTCAGATGTGGGGTTGCACCTAAATGGACTTGGCAGAGAAATCTGCCATGTGGGACCCCCTCCCTACCCTTGTCTAAATGACACCCACGAGGGAGGTGCCTGGGAGCGTGCCACTTTGAGATACCCCAGTTCAGGCAACCACACCGTGACATACTGTCAGGTGGGATGAATTCATGCCAGAGCCCCTCTCTGTAAATGCACATTTGTTTTGTCCGTTGTCATCCCCCTCCGGACCTGACAATGCCTGGCACACAGTAGGCCCTCACTAAATACATGCTAAATGAATAAATAAATGAACTAAGTATTTATATCACTGAGTGGCAGTGGGATTATAGGTGATTTTATTTTTGCTTAATATTAAAAAATGTCTTCAATAATTATATAGAATTTCTAATGTGAGCAAAAACTGCAGTTATTGCAAAACCTGCACAGCTGGTGTGGCCACAGGGAAATGAAGGGACTTTTGGCTGAAGGCAGCACTGCATCTCCCCTAAGGTCACAATGACTAATGTAACCTCCACACGTGGCCAAGATGTGGACAGGGCCCGGAAAGAACCAAGCAGAAGTGGGGCTGGGGTGGGGCTTTTCTTCTCTCTCTCTCTCTGATTTCCACTCTGGTTATCACATTGCTGGGCAATCAGTTCAACTCAGGAAGGAAGACGGGGTGGTAATGCAACTGGTCACGGTGGTGTTGGGCTGTGGGGGTGCGAGGGATTCCGGGGGTCCAGGGCAGCTCATTTCACCTCCAGGAGCCTCGGTTTGCTCATCTGTAAAATGGGGTGAAGGCACAGACCTCCAGCTATTATGAAAAATGATGGCCGTCCTCCCCGGACTTGGCACTCACCCTGTGGGTGGCCTCGTTTTCTTCCCTTTTTCCTGCCCCGCTGCTCACAAAGTTAAGCAAGACTTTGCTGGTGCTTGTTTATTGGCTGCAAGATCAGCCCCTGCAGCAGCTGGCACCTGAAAAGGGCCATCACTGAAGTTGGCCCTAAGAGCAGGAGGACAGGAGTATCCCAAGAACAGGTCTTGACCCCGCAGCCCGGCGCCGGGTCTCAGCTCTGTCACTTAGCAGTGAGCACTGCACCCGCCGAAAGTGAGCACAGCAGGGCCCACTTCCCAGGGCCCTGGAGGGGGCTCACTCTTCTGATAGGGACAGCGCTTGGACTGGGCACCGTGTCCTGAGACCTCACATCCCGAGGGAGGACAGTGCAGGTGAACAGGACCAACGGAAAGTCCCTTCTCCTCCCCGTACCCCAGTTCCCCCAAGTGAAAACCAAGTGCCTCCCTCCAGCTCTGAGGAGCCAGGCTCCGGCCTCCCCTTCCCAACACTGCCCTTCCTACAGGGGGAGTGTGCGCCCCCTGGCGGCAGTGGGGAGAAGGGGCGGGGCTGGGTCCCCGTCTGAGCTCCTGTTCGTCTTCTCAAACCGCTCTGGGGCGCCTCTATGGAGGGTAAGACAGCAGCAGCTTTCACAGTCACCAATGCACGCACCCTTTGACCCTGCCATCCCACTTCTAGGAATTTCTCGTAAATGTGTCCATAGGCACATGGGCTAGGTGATATGTACGAGGTTATCATTGACTCAACAAGCAGAGTCGGATCAGCACAGCGGAAACAACGGAACGCCATGCAGTCATGTAAGTGGAGCCAGCTGGGCCGAGTGGTCTTAGCTCCTGTCCCCACCAGGGCTCCCTGGGTGGCAGAGTGCTCTCAGGTGAGGTCACAAGAGGGCCCAAGCCTGATCCTGCAGGGGACTCTGGAGGGTGAGTGGGGGTAAGTTACAGCCTCCCCACCCACAAGGCTAGGGAGCAGGGCATTTGTTCCCCTTCACCTCTCGGTCACTGGCCCTGTGTCAGGGCTCCAAATAACAGCTGCAGGTGTCGGCCCTTGGGAGCCTCTCACACTGCTGGTGGGGATGGCTGCTTTCACAGTGGCTGGCCTCAGGAAAAGTCAGCGTAAGATGAGCTTTTGAAAGTATCTTTTTCCATTATTATGGGGGTAAAATACACATAACATGAAAATCTACTATTTTAACCATTTTTAAGTAACCAGTTCAGTGGCATTAAGTATATTCACATTGTTATTAAAAAAAGTACATTCACACTGCAGTGCGGCCATCACCACCATCCACCTCCAGCACTTTTTCATCTTCCCAAAGTGAAACTCTGTCCCCATGAAACACTAACCCCCCTCCCCTCCCCCAGCCCCGGGCCCCACCCTCCTACCTTCTGTCTCTATGAACTTTACTCCAGGTCGCTCATATAAGTGGAATCGCACAGCATTTGTCCTCTTGTGACTGGCTTAGCTCACTGAGCATAATGACCTCAAGGTTCATCATGTTGTAGCACGCATGTCAGAACTTCCTTCCTTTTTAAGGCTGACTAATATCCCCTTGTATGGATGGACCAACTCTGCTTATCCATTCATTGGTCCGTGGACAATTGGGTTGTTTCCACCTTTGGGCTATTGTGAATAACGATGCTATGAACAGGTGTGCAAATATCTGTTCGAGCTCCTGATTTTAATTATTTTGGATGTATACTCAGAAGGGGGATGTGTGGTTCTATGTTTAATTTTTTTGAGGAATTCAGATACTGTTTTCCATAGCGAAGCCCAGGCACCTGGAAGGCTTCACAGACGGGGCAGCTCTCCCTGGAGATTCACAGGAGGGGAGGGGGACAGTCCTCTGGCCGGCTGGTCTCAGCTGGTCACAAATCATCTGTAGGGATGAGGACCCATGAGCACGAACTTGGGCATCAAGCAGACCCTGGTGCATAGCCTGCTTTGCCGCTTGGTACCAGGAGCTCTGTGGGGCTGTTTCTCTGACCTTGTGAGGCTCTGGGAGACTTAAACGAGCCAGTGTGTGTAGGGGGCCCAGCCAGGCCAGCTCCCTCACTGCCAAGCAGCAGAGCCATTGCTCAGTTTGCTGAATCCCCTTCAAAATTCAGCCAGCGAGACAAACCAACGCCCCCAAAGCAGAAGGTTTAAAAATAATCCACCCACATGGGACACCTCCAAAGGAGCGGAAACCAGGTCATGAGATATGAACTAAAAGAGGTCACCGTCTCCAGCCACATCTCCAGGTCTGTGAACCAAGAAGAAGCAAAGGTTGTGAAAGGACACAGGTCCACAAATCAAACGTGAAAACCTTACCTTGTCCGGGCAGTTGTGCGACATAGCACACTGGCCTGGAGGCTCAGCGGGTTCAGACCTCAGCTCAGCACTTCCCAGCTGTGGGTCCTTGAGCTTTTCCTCATCTGCAACCTGGAGCAGCCACCTAGGAGGCTGTCATGAGGGTCAGATGAGACGATGCAAGTGACGGATGAGCGTGAAGCCTGCCCTGAGTCAGGGCTCAAGCCCTGGGGCTGGTATGACCCCGTCTGACCTCTCCAGGCTCCTAGCTGACCACCCTCCCGCCATGCCCCAACCCAGGGCATCAGGCGTCTCTGTGATGACCCCCTTACATCTCCAGCATCTTCACTCACCTGCTCTCTGTCCTTTGACTCTCCTCAAACTGACCCCCACTCTCTACTTCCTAAATGTGAACCAGTCTCCCCAACCTCCATACCTTTACTTACTGTTGTGGGTTGAATTGTGTCCCCTCAAAAGATACATTCATCCTAACCCCTGGTACTTGTCAATGTGGCCTTATTTGGAAATAAGGTCGTTGCGATGTAGTCAAGTTAAGATGAGGTCAGACTGGAATAGGGTGGACCCTAATTCAATGACCACTGTCCTTCTAAGGGGGGATTTGGACACACACACACACACACACACACACACACGCACAGGAGAAGGAGAGGGAAGATGGAAGCAGAGACTGGAGTGATGGCTCCAAGGCAAGGAACGCCAAGGATTGCTGGCAACATCCAGAAGCTGGGAAGAGGCCAGGAAGGATCCTCTCCCAAAGCCTTCAGAGAGAGCACAGCCATGCAACACCTTGATTCTGGACTAGGTAATTTTCCCTTGTCCTAAGCCACCTGGTTTGTGGTACTTTCTTGGGCAGCCCTAGGTTACTAGTACCCTTATCCTGTCCCTCCACAGCATCATTTCCCTCCAATATTGCCCCTGTCCCAATACTACACCTTCTTTCCAGGTAGTTTCAAAAGCCTCCTCTTCCTCCAAGAAGGCTTTCCTGAGCATCTTCCCTCCTCCTCCCTCCCACAGCTGTTTCTACAAGTGTCTGCCCCACACCCAACATCCCATAGCACTTTGTATCCAGTGTCTTGCCCTAGAGTGAAGTGTGCTAGGTGGCCTCCTTGAAGGGTTTTGGAAGAGGCTTCCCTCCTGGAAGGGGTGACCCTGAACAGGGTTTTGGAAGATGAGTAAGAGTTTGCCAATTGGAAAAGTGACAGCCTGTGCCAGTCGCTGAGTACACTTACTTAGTCATATATTCATTCAACAAGCATTTGTTGAGTGACTTTTGCACTGACTTGTTCACCAGAATGTGGCCCCAGAGGCAGGAGAGCACCTCACTTATCTCTAGCTGGGCCCCCCACTCTCCGGGAGCTCCTAGCAGCCCTGGATCAGCCTGAGTTCATGCCCAGCCAAGGGGTGTGACTCAAGGGCATTTTCCAAGGTGGGTGGGGCCTTAGGGATGGGCATGTTTGGCAGAAAGAATGGAGGACAGAGGGACTCAGAGCCTCCTGGGGTAGCGAAAATGGGGACCACGCATATCGGCTGGGGAGACAGTCCTGATTCCAAATCCAGGCTCTGCTACTTTCTAGCTGAGTGACCTGGAGGCCCTAAGGCCTGGCGCTTGCCTATGAAACGGTGATGACGGTGCCTGTCGGGGCTCCTGGTTCATTGGTGAGGACGCTACCTTCCGCAGTAATGGGCACTGGCCAGCAGGGGGCATCAGCCCCTGCTGCATCCGGAGAGACTGGAGGCAGGTGGGCCGCACTGGGTGGAAATCACACCTGGTTACCTTTTGGGGGTGGGGAGGGGATGGGAGGCTGAAAGGCAGCTTTGGAGTCAGGTGGCCACTGAGCTGCCCTGGAAGGCCCATTCTGCCTTGCCACTAGCGGACAGGTCCCCCAGCAGAGCTCCAGGACACAGCTGGCCTCAGGACCAGGCCCTGGGGACAGACCTGGATGAGGCCAGTGTTTCCCCCAGGGGTCACCATCCAGGAGGCGTCTCCCAGGGCCACAGGCCATGGGCTCTGATGGTAACGGCACCTGGTGTTTTGCAGAGCTGCCCACGTCCAAGCACACACTTAACGCACTTCATCCTCCCAGCAGCCCATGGGAGCAGTCATCCTCCCATGTCTCACATGAGGAGACCGAGACACAGAGAGGTTTAGGAGCTTGCCTGAGATCCCACAGCAAGTGGCAGAGCTGAGGTGTGAACCCAGGTAATGTGGCAACAGCACACTCTTACCACCCTGTCTTATACTTGGTAGGAGCTGCCCTGGCTTCTTGGCCAGGCAGTGATAATGGACAAGGGGGTGAAAAGGAAAGGAAAGGAGTTCCATCTGAGGGAACTGCATGAATGGAGGCCCAGAGGCATGGGCAGAGGGGCAAGTCATTCTGAATTGCTGTCCCGGGGGTAGAGGTGCAGGAAGGAGGGTGCAGAGGCCGCAGTACCCTGTCAAAGGGAACAGCTGGAGGGCTGAACACAGGGGAGTGAAGAGGTCAGGTTTGGGCTGGGAACCTTCCCTGTGGCCTTGGGGTGGAGAGGGACTGGAGGGGGCCGGAGGGGAGACAGGACGGCCAGTGAGAAGGCCAGCGTCATCTGCAGGACGGAGCCGCAGAAGGCTCGGGACCCTCCAGCCGCTGCAAGCAGGCTCCTCGGTCAGGCCTCTTTGGTGACCAGCGACAGAAGTCGGCAAAGGGCAATTCAGTGAGAAGCCGCAGGGGTGCCTCCCAGGGCAGCCGGGCAGCTGGCCCGGAACCCGAGATCAGGGTGTAGAGGCCGTGGGGACCCTCTCGTCTGCCCGGCCTGCATCTCTCTGCCTGCTGGCTTCCTCTCTTTCCCCACAGGTGGTCTTTCTCCTTGTGCCTGGAACTGTGGCTCCATCAGGGAGCCGGGACCAGTCAGCCTGGCCACGGTACCATCTCTCATCAGGTTAATGCAGGAAGTCAGCTGGGTGGTTTGCAGAATCCTGAATCAATTTTCTTTTCAAGGTAAAAAAAACAAACAAAAAATCTGCCAGAGAAGCAGGCAGGCAGAAGCCGAAGAATAAATAATGGTTTTGTCATCTAAGCCACAGATAGAGCGGGAAGCGGGGCGTTCTCCACTCGAGGCCCACTCCCCGCTGCAGCATGGCCCTGCCAAGGTCACGGGCTGGGAGAGAGCAGACGCCCGGATGCCAGGGCAGGGGGTCCCCTTTCTGGGCCCAAGGTGAGGCCTGCTCTGACCCTGGACCCCAATATTTCTGAACCTTTAATGGTTAGGCCAGGCACACATGGTTCATTTTAATCTAACTGTGCTCTTTCCTGTGGCTGAGGCAGGGTCACACTCTGCGCTGGGGGCCGGGAGGGTGAAGCCCATCAGAGCAAGGGCCACAGGGGAGGAAGCACTTACTCAGCGGTCACAGGGAAAGGAGACACGGCCCGGGCAGGTCAGAGTTCCATTTTTGGCCCCGCCCGCCTCGTGTGCCTTCTCTGTACCGCACACAGTGACCTCACCCGTAAACGGGCCGCAGCTGCTTCTCGCAGCGTGTAGGGTGATTGTGTGCGTGCCCCACCTGCCCCGAGGGCTCTGCTCATCACCGCCCCTGCCTCACCATCATCCCCCGCAGCCCAGCCAGCCCACCAGGGACTGCACAGGGTGCCCCTCCAGACCGCTTCCACTGCTTCCCTCGTCTCCTTTCCAAACTGTATCCGTCATGGTCCCAGCAGGAAACAGATGGCACGTGCAACCGATTTTCTGGAAGGACTTTGGCAGAGGGACTGTTGACAGGTGTGAGAGCAGGGCTAGGGCGCCAAGAAGGGTGGTGGCACCCCAGAAACAGACCATCCAGGGTGGCCCAGGCTCAGCGGGGGCTGGAGGTGCCCTCACTCTGTGTATAAAGATGAGGCCATCAACGGATGTTTCACCAAACACATATTTTTAGAAAATGTATAGGCTGCTTGGGCATCTCCATTCACAGCCCCCACGTGCAACGAGGGACCTGAAGCTCAGGTCAGACTCAATGCGCTGAAGGCTCTTCTGGGGAGCCAGGTGGCCACCTGGCATGTGCACCCGTATGTCACAAGTTTTAGGGATTAGGACCTGGATATCCTTGGGGACCTTTATCCAGCCTGCCAGTGTGTGAATGGCCGTGGGGCCCCCATGCCCTTGTCCATGGCTGTCATTTACAGTGGACTGCAGTACTTTGACCACTGAGCCTGGACACAGCCTCAGAAGCCTTCTTAACCCACCCCTCAAGGCGGTCATTACCAACAGGTCAGAATGGGTACACAAGATGAAATTTAGGGGAATTACCTGGCGGTCCAGTGGTTAGGGCTCTGCACTTCCACTGCTAAGGGCCTGGGTTCGATCCCTGGTCGGGGAACTAAGATCCCACAAGCTGCGCAGTGCGGCCAAAAATAAAAAAGTTGACATTTAGGTGCCTTCCCCACAGTAGGCATTTGAAATCACTTAACTAATCTGAACTGTTAAAAACTTCACTGGGCTATTTTTTCCATGGGTAAAGAGTTTTCTTTACCATAAAAATAATTTAATACATCCTTTCAGCCAAGAGTTGTGTAAAAGTAGAACTCATATCCATCCACCTCCTTGGGGAGGGTGCTCAAGCCTGGGTGTCTTAGAGCTCGTCCAACCGGACGTGCTTCACAGCAGCATGGGGGTGGGGGCCGCCGGGAGCCAGCTCCTTCCTCCGGCAGGAGGCCCAGGGGGACCCGCTCCACAGCCAAGCATGCCAGTGCGGAAGCTCAGGGCAGTCATGCCTGTGTGGCCACCCTTGACCACTGGGCTGGGGGAGAAGCTGATGGGTAAATGCTGCCCCCGGTGGTCCCCAGGCATCCGGGCGTGAGATGCGCTTCGCAGGCCCCTCGGGAGCTGCTGCTGGATGGAGCCCCACGTGCCTGCAACAGCAGCCTCCCCAATACCAGAGAACTGGTCCTTCCTCCATCCCGGCCCCCTGAGATCAGCCTCCCTGTGAACCCCCTGCCCCAGGTCGGTGCCTCAGGCCCTGCCTTGGTGACCACGACAAAGCAGTCTCCCCACTGTCTTTGGAGGGGATCTTGGAGGCTGGCCACCAGCGTAACAGGGAGGGAGGGAAGGAGGCCATGGGGTGGGCCCGAGCTGCCTGTTCTCGGAGTTCCACGGGGACAACCCAGAAACTGGGGCAGGAGCAGGGCGGGAGGCCCAGATGGAGAGGAAGGGGAGGGGAGGGGACCAGGGGAGGGGAGACCCGACACCCTGGAAGGGGCCGTTTCTGCACTTGTGCCCGGGAGTCTGGCTGAATGACTCCAGGGAGTGCTCAGTGTGAGTGCTCAGTATGGCTGTGTGTGTAAGCGTGTGCACGAGTGCGTGAGAGGGCGTCTACACGTACGGGTCAGTGTGTGAGTGAGGGCAAGAGTGTATGCGTGTGCGCGGTGTGCAGGGTGCCGAGCTGGCAGGGACCAGGGGGCCGGCTTCCCAGGGAACCCCCAGGGCAATGGGCCGCACCCAGGGCGCTGCCTGCTCAGCCCTGGGAGCTGGGCGACCCCACGCTCTTCGTGCACCCTTCGTTCTTCCTGGGCAGAGCGCACTCCCACCGTAGCTGCTCCTGGTCTGGAGTCGCCCCCCGCCGTCCCTCCCAGCTCCCCGCAGAGCCCCCAACCCCTTCACAGCCTTGTGTTACCCCATGTCACTGAGGAGGTAACTGAGGCTCCAGGAGCACAGTCCGGTGAGGGCACAGCTGAGACGGAGTCTCACCCCATGTCGCCCACCTTCTGCCCAGGAAAGGCACCCACATTTCTGAGGGTCACAGGGCAGGTGCTGGGGCCTGGTAGGAGCCTCCAGGGACAGGGGGAGGGAGGTCCTGGGCCATGGTGGGCAAAAGGGGAAATGACACTGCCTTGTGTGTGCGTGTGTGTGTGTGTGTGTGTGTGGGTGTGTGTGTGTGTGTGTGACGGGGGGGGGAGGTGGGGAGAGGGACCCTCCTGGCTCAGTCCCACCTTCCTTCTGCCAGCTCTCCCCTGACTCTGACCCACTGCCACCTGAAAACACAGACCCCAGCCCACCCTCTGTGACCCCTGATGGCCACCCTGTGGGCCCCTCCCCAGGACCCTCGCTTAACACCGGCCTGGGTCCCCCACCCAGGCTGCCCAAATGGGGCTTGTAATGGGTTGGAGTGTCCCCCCAAATTCATGATTGCCCAGAACCCCAGAATGTAACGGTATTTGGAAACAGTCTTTGCAGATGTCATTAGTTAAGATGAGGTCAGACTGGAATAGGCTGGGCGCTGAATCCAATGACAGGTGTCCTTATCAGAAGGGGAGGGACAGAGACACGGGAGGAGGCCACATGGAGACGGAGGCACAGACTCTAGAGATGAGGCCACAGCCAGGGCACACGAGGAGCCACCAGAGCTGGGAGAGGCAGGAAGGACCCTCCCCCAGAGCCTCAGAGGGACCATGGCCCTGCTGGCACCTTGATTTCAGTTTCTGGCCTCCAGAGCTGTGAGAGAATGTATTTCCGTTTTTACAGGCCAGTTTTGGTCATTTGTACAGTAGCCCCAGGACACAGACGCAGGGCTCACCCATCTCCCTTCCCATCTCCTCAGCTGCTTTGCCTGAGTTCTGGAAACAGCAAGCCCTGCTACTTTGGCTGGGGGGACGGGTTTGTGCACGGGGCAGCCACGAGACCCCCACTGAGACCTCCAGCTATGGAGGTCAGCCCTGAAACCCAGCCCTGCGTTCACACTGCGGCCCCGTCTCCCCTGGGCTCCTGGGCGGCGACTGAGCACAGGCGGTGTGGAGGCCAGGGCAGCTCCAACCACCTCTGAGGGACCACGTGGCTCAAGGACTCCCCAATGGCGATGGCCCCCACAACGTTCAGATTGCAGAGAGGGCCACCCAGGATGCTCCCTGCCAGGGCGTCTGCTTCCCAGGGGACCTGGGCTGGACACTGTATTGTTATCCCCATATTTCAGACCCCAAAACTGAGGCTCAGAGAGTGGGAGCGGCCCTCCCAGACCACTGAGCTGCCCTCTTCCTCTCCCTGGGCTGGGCGGGCCGGGAGTGACAGCAAGAGGTCTGCGCCCCAGCCCAGCCCACCCTCAGCTAGGCAGCTGCAGAGGCTCCCACCCTTGAAGGCAGCTCCCCCAGCTGCCGCCTGGTTGCCATGGAGGAGGCGCAGATTCCTGAGACAAGGCCAAATATACACACCAGCGCCCTTCCTTCCTCACCCCCTTTCTCCAACATCAAAGCCTCCTTTTGTCAGCTGAGGCCTGGGCTACTTCCTCCCAAAGCAGCCAAGGAGCAAAGGGGGTCAAGGAGGCAGAGGGTCCAGGAAGTGAGTCACAGACCCCAGCCCAGCCTGGGCCCACTCCCTGGACCAAGTCCCCCCAACACCTGCCCACAGGGGAGAGCTGCGGGCAGTTTCCAGACCAGGCGGGATCTTTCCTGCGTCTGTGCCTTGGCACATGCAGTTTCCTCCACCTGGCACACCCTTTCCTCATCCTTCGGGGCCCAGCTCCGGCTTCAGTCCACTGGGAAACCTTCCCTGAGTCTTGGGGGCTCCCCCTGCATTCCACACCCGCCTCCATCACAGCTATTTTCTTGTTGCCCTTGGGGTTGTCAGTGGGCCTGACGCTCCCATGGGGCTGGGAGGTCTTGGGGATACAAACTTCAAACTTCGCCTTTTTATCCCTGGGGTGTCCCCTGTGCTCCCGTCAGGCAGATGTTCAGTGAATACAGACGGAAGGGAGGAAAGAAGGGAGGGAGGAGACAGGAGTGGGGAGGGGGAAGTGAAGAGATGTAAGTCCACTGGGTTACCCTCCTACAGTCACACTGCACCCAGGCACGCTGCTCTGGCTCGCCTTTGCCCCACACACTTCCCAGCACAGATCTCATCCCTTTGTGGCCTCTCAGTTTCCTGGCCTACGACAGGTTCCTGCCCGGTCCCAGCTCATTCGGCTCTGTTCTCTGAGGGTCCAGAGTGGGTGCTCAGGAAGGAAGGAAGGAAGGAGGGAGGGAGGGAGAGAGGGAGCAATAAATGGGTGATAGGCTCTCACCAGGTTCCGGAGGCTTCTAAAAAGGCACTCATTCATCAACACCTCTCAGGACTTGGAGCATATGCTTCCAAGCCTGTCACAGGTCACAGGTGGGCTTGAGGTGGGAAAAGGGAGTAAAAGATGAATATTTATCAAGGCCTGAGCTGGGTGTTTATACCCAGTGCCTCAGTCAGCCCACACGACCGCCCTGGAAGTCAGTTTGAGGAGTTAACAGATGAAGAGACTGAGGATTTGGGAGGCAAAGTCATGCTAAATGGGCATTACGTGTTCCCCTCGGAGGCCCCTTTTGCAAGCTGGGCCCCAGCTCAAATGGAGAGAAAAACCAGTCAGACCAGTTAGGCTCCCAAACTTTCCACTGAAAACAAATATGTCCAACAGGGGTCGCCTCTGAAGATAGAACGGGAACTGGGGTGGGGAGGAGAGGATGTCGTGCAGAGCGTTCACTTTGCCCCGTTCTATGGTTATCTGAATTTTTACCGAAAGTGTGTATTATGTGGTTTTCTCTTTTAACGAGAAGAAAATGAACATCTGATGATGCTGAAGTGTCTGTCTTCCCTGGAAACGTCTGTACCTTGAGACAGTCATGACAGATCTCCAGAGACTATGCCTGCAGCCAGCTCTCAACCTACCTTGGAAGCACATCCCACAAGCTAGGCCCCAGACCCAAAGCTGGCCACGCATTCATTCCTTTGGTCATTCGTTCTTTCACTACTCTGTGTTAGGCCCCTGCCCCCCGAGAGCCACTGGTCTAATGGGGAGACAGGCACAAGGACACCACAAAACAGAGCGATTGGTACTGAGGAAGAATGTGGTATAGGAGTGTGGCTGTGGGAGCAGTCAGGGAGGGACAGAGGAGGTGACCTTTGAGTGGAGCCCTGGAGAGTGAGTAGGAGTTCGTTAGATGGGGAGCATGTGGGAAGGTTTTGCAGGCAGCGAGGAAAGTGTTGAGCACCAAGGTGGTATGTGACCCGGATGCCAGGGGGAGTTTGGGGTGAATGAAATATGGGTGTGGGGCTGAGGGGGTCAGGAGATCAGGCTGGTTGGAGGTGAAACCAAAAATCACAAAGTGCCTGGATGACGAGCAAGGGCTTACAGGTGTTCCTTTGGGCTATGACTTTGGGCTTGCTCACCAAGGGCATGACTTTTTGCTCTGGGTTCTGATGCACAGGCCAGGGTTGAAAAGTTCCTGGCTGGTTCTGATGGACCCCCAAGACTGGCATCCCACTGCTGGGATCCTGCTGACCACAGCATCTGGGTTGGGAGCAGGGCAGGGATAGGTGGCTGCAGCGCACGTCACTGTGCCCATCAGCTGTGTCCCCAGCGCTGAGCATCCTTCATCCCCTCCAGACAATCCTTCCTCCATCTCCGTGTGTGGCAGGTGTCCGCCCGGAGCTCCCCCCGCCCCAGGCCCACCTATGCAGCTCTGGGTGGCTCTGAAATGTGTCAGCCGGGCTGGGCTGCCCTACGTTTCCCAGAACCCGCGTCCCTGAATGCTTCTGCAGGATGGGCCCCAAAGGCCTTTCCCGGGCGGGTGGGGGATGGAGTGGTTTCAGAGTTCACCCACGTGGCTGCTGAGCTGCTGGGCACCCCCTTGGTGTGAGGCACAGCCAGGCTGCCACCGGCCCTCCATTCTCATGTCTGACTCCTGGGCTCCAGGTTCTACAGGGCGCCCACACAGCCGAGGTCCCCCCACCGCCTGACCCTGAGAGCTCCAGCTCATCCTTATGGGCCTGGTTTGTTCTTTTCTTGTCTGTATCTCAGCCATCATCCCTCCCTGACTCCCTGTCCTGCGGTCTTGGGGCTCCAGCATCAGCCTCAGGACGTGAGCCTCCCCCTGCTGCTGACGGGTCAACCCGTGACCCGTCCCGTGGGCATGTGCACGTCTGTGCTGTGTGCACGTTACGTGTTTCTATCTATCCATCCCAGTGGGACCTGCTTCTCTGGCTGCGCCCTCGATTATGGCTGACCTGGGCCGGGGCGGTGGACACACACCCCCACCCCAACACTCACACACAAGCACACACAGCTTTGGGAACAAAAGTAAATAGAAGCCCAACTTACCATGTTTCCAAACACAGAAAATGACCTTTGCTGCTGATTGAGTCCCTGCTGGGGGTCCTGGGCATACCCCTTAACTGCTGCCATGTTATGGAGGGGGAAACCAAGGCTCCCAGGGGCCAGTGATCTACCTGAGGCCCCAGGGATGAGGGGCAGAGCTGGGACTTGAACCCGGGTCGCTCTGACTGCAAGGTGACCCCCTGCTCTCGGGCCACACGCTCTCTGCTAGCACCCGGCGGGGGCTCAGTCTCGCCAAAGCCCCTAATTCACACACCCACCACCTTCCAGTGCCTGTCTTTCAAAGGTGGCAGGAAGGTGTGTCTGAGCTCCCGGTCCCACCTGGGGCTGCTCCTGACCTCTGCCCTTCCCCCTCTGTGCAGCCCCAGGTGCCCTCTGGGGCCTGGGGCCGGAAAAGCAAGGATTCTGGCATAAGACAGACCTGGGTTTACATCCAGTCTGCCCCACCGACTTGTGTGAGGGTCTCAGGCAAGGAAGAGCTTCTCTGAGCCTCAGTTTCCTCGTCTGTAAGGGGGATGACACCTCTCGCAGGATCAGAGATCCTGAGCGTGAGGACCTGGGCTCCAGGCCCAGGGCGGAGTGGAGCCCGAGCCAAGCACACTCCCCTCCTGCCGCCTCCACGTGCTCCTGGCCACCAGCACCTTCTGTTAATCCTATTTGGAGCCAGCTCACAGGGGAGTTTCCATACCCGCAGGCCTGTGTCTGCTGCCAATTGGGAGGCAAGGTAATTACATCGTGATTACAGACGTGCGCTTCCACTTCTTAGTGAGCTACGTGGGCTTAGGCAGAAAGGTCTCTATTCTCTGAAACTCAAGGACCGTACAAAGCTGCAAGGTTAACCTGGAGGAGTGGTTTTCCTCCTGTTTGCAACCCCCTTGAAACAGATGCAAACAATGAATGCTAAACTAGTTGGGTTGAGGTCGGGGTGTTGAAGCGGGGCCGGGAGCTCTGGATCCTGGGGAGATGGGGTTTGGGGTTGGTTCTGGGAGTGGAATCAGG
This sequence comes from Neophocaena asiaeorientalis asiaeorientalis, assembly GCF_003031525.2. Classification (NCBI taxonomy): domain Eukaryota; kingdom Metazoa; phylum Chordata; class Mammalia; order Artiodactyla; family Phocoenidae; genus Neophocaena; species Neophocaena asiaeorientalis. The sequence goes on along the minus strand of NW_020172779.1, from coordinate 21,037,563 downwards.
GTAGCCCCAGGACAGAGGGAGAGCACTGGGGAGAGAGTCCACCACCCATATTTACCAGCTGGCACAGAAGGACTTCAATATCTTCAGAGCTCTGTGCCCGTGCCCTTGTGTTTAGACCAATTAACTCATCTTTCATATCGAGAAGTGAGTCTATAAACAAAAATAAAAATATGTCCTTGAAAAAAGTCATAATGACATCAACCTTTTAATAACACCACACTTTCCTTTCTTAAATTTAGAGGGGGCTTCCCTGGTGGCGCAGTGGTTGGGGGTCCGCCTGCGTGCCCCAGTGCGGGAGGATCCCACATGCCGCGGAGTGGCTGGGCCCGTGAGCCATGGCCGCTGAGCCTGCGTGTCCGGAGCCTGTGCTCCGTGGAGGGAGAGGCCACAGCAGTGAGAGGCCTGCGTACTGAAAAAAAAAAAAAAAAATTTAGAGGGATATTATAGGGAAAATATCTTCCCTACAGAAGAAATATTAATATGAATTCAACAATTCTATTAACTCCCCTTTCTTTTTCTTCTGTTAAAGTCAAGTAAAATTAGATTAAAAATAGTAACAAGATGTGAATCTTCTGGTTTTATAAAATCATTTCTACCAATCTGTCCCTTACTCGTCCTTCTGGTTTTCTGTGTATTTGCAGAGTTGTCCAAAATGATGTTCATCTAATGTTAACGGTTTTTTGTGGGGTTTTTTGGTTTTTTTGCCTCACAGCACACAGGATCCTAGTTCCCCAACAAGAGATCGAACCCATGCCCCCTGCAGTGGAAGCGCAGAGTCTTAACCACTGGACCGCCAGGGAAGTCCCCCCCTTTTTTCTTTTAAGAGAAGAATCCCCTGGTTTTTTATTTATTTTTTTAAACATCTTTATTGGAGTATAATTGCTTTACAATGTTGTGTTAGTTTCTGCTGCACAAAAAAGTGAATCAGCCATACATATACATATATCCCCATATCCCTTCCCTCTTACATTTGCCTCCCACCCTCCCTATCCCACTCCTCTAAGTGGTCACAAAGCACCGAGCTGATCTCCCTGTGCTATGTGGCTGCTTCCCACTAGCTATCTATTTCACACTTGGTAGTGTGTATATGTCAATGCCACTCTCTCACTTCGTCCCAGCCCACCCTTCCCCCTCCCTGTGTCCTCAAGTCCATTCTCTACATCTGCGTCTTTATTCCTGTCTTACCACTAGGTTCATTAGAACCATCCCTCCCTTTAGATTCCATATTTATGTGTTAGCATACGGTATTTGTTTTTCTCTTTCTGACTTAACTTCACTCTGTATGACTTCTCCAGCATTTATTGTTTGTAGACTTTTTGATGATGGCCATTCTGGCAGGTGTGTGGAGATGTCTCATTGTGGTTTTGATTTGCATTTTTCTAGGGAAGTTCCTTTTAATGGTTATTTTTGGCTGATGGGATTTGGGGTTTTTTTTACTTCAATCTTTGGGATTTACAGCGTGTTTTGAATTCTTTATAACCTCCAGGTGTCACTTCTGTTTTGTTTTGTTTTGTTTTTTTGGCTGTGTTGGGTCTTCGTTGCTGCGCGCGGGCTTTCTCTAGTTGCCGTGAGCGGGGGCTACTCTTAGTTGCGGTGCGCAGGCTTCTCATTGCCGTGGCTTCTCCTGTTGTGGAGCACGGGCTCCAGGCACACAGGCTTCAGCAGTTGTGGCTCGTGGGCTCCAGAGTACAGTCTCAGTAGTTGTGGCTCATGGGCTCAGTTGCTCTGCGGCATGTGGGATCTTCCTGGACCAGGGTTCGAACCCGTGTCCCCTGCATTGGCAGGCGGATTCTCAACCACTGTGCCACCAGGGAAGCCCTGTCACTTATTTTTTAATGTGATTTTTTTCTTAAAAAGGGAGGTGGGAAGGAAACTTATCAAGATAGTTAACCAGAATTAATTGTGGAAACTGAGGACTGAGACCATGGATGATTGCTATTTCTTTTTTTTCTCCTTTAATTTCTAAAAGTAAAAGAAAACAATTTTACTTTTAAAATAAGGAAAAAAGAAATCATGGAGATTGTGAAACAAAAGCAGTAACAGACAACTTGGCAATGATCTATTCATATTTATTGAACAACTTGATGCCAGGTTCCAATGTTTAGTCATTTTATTTAGGTTTTTGGTTACTACACTTGGTAAAATTTTCTCATACACTTTCCCTGCAATTATATATGCTGCCACTAGGTAACAGGAGGCATATCAGTATTCTGGGAGGTGTGTGTTTTACCCATGTCTCAGGTAAGAAGCCACCTATTACAGATCTATAAGTTCGCATTTTTTGAGAGCTTTAAAAAATATATATTGGGAATGTTACAACTGATAACCCAATCAAGGCTGCTCAGCTTCTTGTCTTCCTCAGGTAAACACTTCAGACTCGAGTCAAACAAGTGACTAAAACAAACGGGACGCCTCTACACGTGAGACGTAGACTGACATAGACAGTTGCCTAGAGGTAAAGCACCCAGCGCTGGAAGCAGACAGATCCGAGTCCAAATTTTGGATTCACCACTCACTTCATCATCTTAGTCAAATGATGCCACCTCTTTCAGCCTTCGAATCCTCGTTCAAATGCTGGGGACTTAACACGCTCATGCCACAAGATTGTTGTAGGAGTTGAGCGAAGTGGTGTAGGTAAATGAATCAGGAAATAGCAGTTCTTATTCCTGCTGCCATGTCCACCTAGAAAACTCCTACTCATCCTTGAGGACCCAGCTCAAATACCTCCTCCTCAATGAAGCCTCTGTTACCTTCCTAGCAGCAATTAGTTGCCCGTTCCTCTTTCCTATACCCCAGTCCTTAACCCATTATGTTGTCAGTTTTTTGCTTTACATCTTCTGAGTCTACGTTATCAGGTGAGTGCAAATTTAGGATTTTACATCTTACTCTTGGAATGACCCTAGTATTATTTTGAAATGTCCCTCTTTATCTCTTAAGGCCAATATTGATAACATAATCAAGTCTGCTCAACTTCTGTTACTATTTTAACTACCTTCCCTCCCTCCCTTCCTTCCTTCCTCCCTCCCTCCCTCCCTTCTGTCTGTTTTCTCTGTGTGTGTGCTTTACATAGAAGGAGAACAAGACTCAGAGGAAGAAGTGATTGGTCGACAAGTTAGCCGGCCTCCCCCTCCTGCCCCACCTGCAGAGACACTCCCGGGTCCTTCTGCCTGGGGCCACATTGCTGAGACTATTATTGGCACTTATTTTGTGGTTCTCACCTGTCCCATCCTAACGGTCCCTTCACCAGTCTCCTGCCCGCCAGGCTCCTCTCTCCTATCCAGTCTGCTGCTGGGATCCTGACCAGTCACTCCCCACGATGGTCAGAGGCGCTCCAAATGGCATTGATCTGAACTTCTCAAGGACCCCACGACTGAGCTCATTTTTCACCCTCGCCCCCTGTCATGGGCACCTTGTCCTCACAAGCACACGACCGTGTACACTCACACACTTGCGTGTGACCACATGTGCAGACACACATGCGCGTGCACAGGCCTGCACAGCAATGCTCTTTCCCCTGACCTCAGTGGGCCACCTCCAGTTTCCTGCACACGCTCCACCTTCACCCACGTACTGACTGCTGAGCTCCTCCCCAGCTCGCAGGACGGACGCACACCCAGCTCTGTGCCCTCTCCTACCCCCCTCCTCCTCTCTGCCTCTCTGAGAGCCCTGGCATCCTCCTGGGGACCACGTGCCAGGTGAAAACTCCTTTGCAGCAAGGGGTGGCCATCACCCTGCTTGGGAAGGCAACTGCGTGGGCTCCTGCACATGTGCCGTCTTTTCCTGACAGGAAGCGCTGGCTTGGCTGACCTTTGGCTTTTTGACCTTTACCATTCCCCTTCATCCTTCCTGGACTGCAAACCCAAAGCCTAGAGACAGAGCCACTGTCTTGCAAATGTGAGGACAAATGCCATGCTCTAAAGATGGTAGAGTAGGAATCAAGGGGCTCCTCGCCCGCGACCACCCTCCAGCCTGGGCCTGCCTCCTTCTTGTTTTGTGAGAAAGATAAACCTCTGCTGGTTAAGCCAGAGGTCAGTTGCTGGTACGGGAAGCTGATGAAAAATTTAATTGGCACAAAGACAGTTCATGGGACACCTCCTCCAGCAAGACTTCCTGGATTCCCCTGGCAGATTCCATCCGGTGCTCTGTGTTCTTCTCACGCGGGGTTGGCTCTACGGCTCCTACCTCATTGTCTCTCCAGAGAATCAGGTGCACCTGTCCACCACCCACAAGGAAAGACAAACTTCCAGGGGCAGGGCCCATCTTGCAGGCACGGGTATCCCCCTTATTTCTTAGCCGAGAGCCTGGCAGGATGTTTCCGTGGGTGTGGAAGAAGGAGCAGAGGACTCGGACTCTTGGAGCTTGTGTTCTTGTCCTGGCCACCATGTCCCAGCGCAGCGACCTTGAGTTCCCTCTTTAAGCAGCTGTTTCTTCATCTACAAAACTATAAAAATATCCACCTCCTGTGGATTGTGAGGGGGTGTGAGGCTCAGATGAGGTAATCGATATGGAAAGACTTGGAGACAGAAAAGCACTGCTGTACAAATGGAAACTGTCAATGTCCACGTAAGGGTTGTGGGATCAGAGCCTTGTCGTTCGCTCTGAAGCACAAACAGCAACACACACACACGTCACATATACACATACACACGTGCTCACACTCTCACACACGCACACACACAGAGGCATGGGCATGTCTCTTTTTAAAAAAAATTAATCTATTTATATATTTATTTTTGGCTGCGTTGGTTTCTTCATTGTGGTGCGTGGGTTTTCTCTCGTTGTGGTGATCGGGGGCTACACTTCGTTGTGGTGCGCGGGCTTCTCATTGCGGCAGCTTCTCTTGTTCCCGAGCGTGGGCTCTAGGCACGCAGGCTTCAGTAGTTGCAGCTCGTGGGCTCAGTACCTGTGGCTTGCAGGCTCTAGAGCACAGGCTCAGTAGTTGTGGCGCATGGGCTTAGTTGTTCCGTGGCATGTGGGATCTTCCTGGACCAGGGCTCGAACCCATGCCCCCTGCGCTGTCAGGCGGATTCTTCACCCACTGTGCCACCAGGGAAGTCGTATGAGCACGTCTCTTAAGCCAAAGCAACTTGAACTGCCCTTGGAAGCTGCCCAAACCAACCTTAAGCACAAGCTAGTCCACACTCGGTGACTTGGTGCTGGTTAGAGAACCAGCCAGGCTTCTCGAGGTTGTTTTCTTTGAGCCAAACATGGTGTCACCACCTTAGATGGTGTCATCACCTTAGCATTTGGCACCTTGTTTCCCGCCGGGAGGCACAGGGGAGGCCTTTACATAGCTCAACAAGCGAGGGAGTGGAAACCAAAGAGCCTTCCCACCAAGGCTGCCTCACGGGGGATTTGGAGGAAGATGTGCTGGCCCACTGCCCGCAGCCCGGAGCGAGCCGAGGGATTCTCTCCGTCTCTCTCTCCCTCTCTTTCTCTCTCAGTCTCTCTCAGTCTCTGTCTCTCTCCATCCATCTCTGTCTCTTCCCTCTCTCTCTGCACCCGGCACCCACCAAGAGCTGGAAAGCCAGGCCTGGCTCAGGGCTGCTCCGGGTGGGCAACCAGGATCCAGCCACTCTCCATCATGATTTGGAGCTGGTCAGGATCCAGGCTGCCTGTTCATTCAACAGACATTGCTTGAGCACCTGCTGTGTGTCAGGCCCTGGCTTGGCCCTGGGAGCACAGACTGGATGCCCAAGGTGGTGGAAGCCTGAGGAAGGAATGGAGAAGAAACAAACGTGCGTTGGGTGCCCTCTCGGGTCAGGCACTGTGGTGATGCTGTCAACATTTGGTTTAATTCCTGCACCAGCCTGTGAGGTATTTACTTACTTAAACAGGTTCCACCAAGTCTACCAGCTTAAGGCCTATTTTTAATATTCAGCTTATTCTCTCACCAGCTCCTCCCAGACCAGCAGGAAGGTCATCATATATCTGTCTGTCTGTCTCTCTCCATCTTTGTTTCTGTCGTCATCTCTCCCTCCATTCCAGCAATCCCACTTCTGGGAACATAGAAGTGAAAGCAGAATCTCAAAGTTATTTGCACCCCTGTGCTCATAGCAGCATTATCCACAACAGCCAAGTGGTGGAAACGACCCAAGTGCCCAGGGGCCAATGAATGGATCAGCAGACGAGGTCCATCCACATAGAGGGATATTCAGCCTTTAAAAGGAGGGAAATTCTGACACCTGCTACAACACGAATGAACCTTGAGGACAGTATGCTCCGTGAGATAAACCGGTCACAGAAGGACAAATACTGTATGATACCACTTAGACGAGGTGCCTAGAGCAAACAAATCCATGGGGACAGAAAGTAGGATGGTGGGGGCTGGGCGAGGGGGTGGGGAGTGAGTGCTTAATGGGGACAGAGCTTCAGTTTGGGAAGATGGAAAGTTCTGGAGATGGAGGGTGGGACGGTAGCACGATAATGTGAATGTACCTAACGCCACCGAGCTGTGACCTTGAAAAGGGGCAAGACGGTAGCTTTTATGTTATTTGTATTTTTCCACAATTAAAACAACGACAGCAGCAGTGGTGTCTGTGGGTGTGGAGTCTCTGCGGGCGTGGGCTTGGGAAGGGCCACCTGGGTAGTTCTGAGTGGTTCCGCGTGGTCTAGCCCCGGCGTTTTCCCTCACACCTTTGTCTCCGTGAGGGCAGGAACCCCGGTTATCTCAGGGTCCCCAGCCAGTATTTGTTGACTGACTAGGTGACTGGCTGCTTCTGCAGTGCAGTCCTGACCTGGGGGCCTCTGGGAGAGCCCAGACCCTGGGTGGCTGGACGGCTGGGCAGCAGAGGAGGCTAGGAGCCTGGGTGCAGCTCTGGAACCCAGGCCCCCTGCCAAGAAGGAAGCACCAAATAGCCCCCAAGAGGCCTCCCCACAGCCAGCGGGATTTGCACCTCCACGGACACAAGCAGGCTTCCTCTGTAGGAAGTGATACCCGAGGGAGGGGAGGGAGGGCTTCCGCTGGAGCCAGCTGGAGAAGGGGCTGGGAAGGACAGGCAGCAGCGGGGAGTCTTGGATACCATCACCCCTGGGCCTGGGCACCAAAGGCCACCGTGCGCGGCGCGCTCCCCAGGCCTCTAAGGAGCCGCCCGTCCTGCGTGAAGGAGCCGCCCGTCCTGCGTGAAGTGCCTACTCTTGAGCCTGGAGGTCAGGGTCAGGACATGAGGGTCGGGGGACGTGCTCTTGCGTCCCAGCCCTCCTTTCAGGGGCTGTGTGGCCAGAGCCCCGGCCGCACGTTCCCTCCCATCTCACGGAGATCACTGTGCACTCGAGATCCCAGAGCACCCAGACCCAGGCCTACCCTCATGTACCTCATCGCTCTCCCGGGGAAAACAGACAAAAATAAGCAGAGACATAAAAAGAAATGGCCGTGAATCCCTGGAGGGGTGGCTGACGGTGGTGACTACTCCCCCTCCCGTCCATGCTCTGAATCAATTAAGAGCCTGGAAATGAGAAGCTGTTGAAGGAGCTCTGACTCAGGACCAGATGGGCCCTTGCTCTGTCCCCTGAGTTCCAGGTAACCACCCAGGAAGGAGCCGGGCAGCTGTGGGCAAGGGCAGGCCCCTCTCCCAGCTCCCAGCTCCCAGCCCCCAGCCTGGGAGGAGACTGGGGGAAGACGGCTGTGGACTCGGGGTCCCGCTGCCCAGGGGGAGGGGGGCGGAGTCGCTTGGCCTCCACGGAACCCTGAGGAGGGGCAGAGGCTGCCTAGGTAACAGGTGAGAGGAAGGAGCCAAGGGGATGGGGGATTGGATCCGGACGGGGGCCGGGGCGGGAGGCGGTGGCCACTCAGCTGGCGGCTAGGCAGCAGGGTCCGCTGGGGCTGGGGACAGGTGCACAGACGGGGGCCGAGGTGCCTCGCTGAGGTCGAGGCAGCAGAGGGGAGACAAGCCCCGGCTCACGAGACCCTAGTGATCCTGTGGCCCTTGCCGGAGGTTCGGGCAATGGTGCCCTCCGGCCACCCTTCACTGCCATTTGGGGGGTCCTCCGGAGAGGGTGCTCAGCAGGTGGCCATCACCCTCGGCCTGGAGCAAGAAAAGGGGGAGAGGCCAGGAAGAGGAGCCCACCCGCCCGGAGAGGGCAGGGGAGCAAGGAGGAGAGGAGGGAGGGCCCCGGAGATGAGCCCAGGAAGTTACAAAGGAAGCGGGGACGGTGTGGGAGAGCGGCGGAGCTCCAGCACAGCTGCTACTGCACTGCGCCCCACCAGGAGGAGCTCTCGCTTTCTTGCTGTGCAGAGAGGCAGGCGTGGCGAGAGACGGGCAGCCCTGCGGGGCGGGGCAGGCAGCCGAGCGCTTGGTGGGCGCTGGGGAGGAGGGCTGCTGCTGGGGGGAGAGGGAGATTGAACCCCTCACTCTGCCCCTGCAGATGCAGGGCAGCCCTTCTGCTTCTCTGCCTCACTTCTCCTGCCCCTGCCCCCTCCCCCTCCGCGAGGCTGGGTCAGATCACTGCCCCCACGTGTAGTGGGCTGAACTGTGTCCTACCCAAAAGATACGCTTAAGTCCCAACGCCCAGACCCTGTGAACGTGACTTTATTTGGAAAAAGCCTTTGCAGATGTAAGTTAAGGATCGCGAGATGGGATCGTGCTGGATTTGGGGTGAGACTTAGATCCAGCGATAGGTGTCCCTGCGGGAAGAGGGAAGACACAGAAGGAAGAAGGCCTGTGAAGACGGGCAGAGACGGGAGTGACGCAGGCCAGGAGCCCACCCCAGAGCCCGAGCGCGGCTGCCCACAGTTGGTCTCGGATTCCGGCTTCCAGGTCTGCGGGGGAACACACTCCTGCCCTCTGAGCCCCCAGTTCATAGTAGTTTGTTATGGCAGCTTTGGAATTGGATACCCCATGGACACCAAAGCCCACTCCTGGGGCTTCCCTGGTGGCGCAGTGGTTGAGAGTCCGCCTGCCGATGCAGGGGACACTGGTTCGTGCCCTGGTCCGGGAAGATCCCACATGCTGTGGAGTGGCTGGGCCCGTGAGCCATGGGCCTGCGTGTCCAGAGCCTGTGCTCCGCAACGGGAGAGGCCCTCATACAGCAAAAAAAAAAAAAAATCCCACTCCTGGGTCACCTGCCTGCAAGCAAGTGACAGAACACAGGTGGCCTTGACCCCGCTTCCAGCTCCCTTCCCTGCATGTCCTACCTCTGGGAAAATCACCAGGAGCCTGGTGGCCAGGGGACAGGGTTGGGAAAGTAGGAGGGGAGGCTGACAGAAGCTGGGTGGAGGCTGACACAGCTGCAGCCGAGTGAGCTGCCAGCTGGGACCAGCGCTTCCCTGGCCTCCTTAGACCTGCCGGTCTGGAGGGGAAGTAATCGCGGTGAAAGTGCTGTCTGCGGTCAGCGGCCAGAGCAAGAGGAAGTGGGGAGATGACCCGGACCTTGCAGCCCTCGGGGCGTGCCTCCCTGCACCTAAACCCACAACTATGCTTCTCCCAGGAGAACTCCCGGCAGAGGGGAACTTGCCACGTTGCCAGTGAAGCTTACGCTCCAGGGTCCCTCACTTCCAAACACCCCTCTAAAGCCCTGTACTTGTTTCTGTATTCTTTTTGCCCAATTTCCCTGGCCTCCTTAGACCTGCCGGTCTGGAGGGGAAGTAATCGCGGTGAAAGTGCTGTCTGCGGTCAGCGGCCAGAGCAAGAGGAAGTGGGGAGATGACCCAGACCTTGCAGCCCTCGGGGCGTGCCTCCCTGCACCTAAACCCACAACTATGCTTCTCCCAGGAGAACTCCCGGCAGAGGGGAACTTGCCACATTGCCAGTGAAGCTTACGCTCCAGGGCCCCTCACTTCCAAAGACCCCTCTAAAGCCCTGTACTTGTTTCTGTATTCTTTTTGTCCAAAGGGGCCCCCCCCCCCCCGCCCGGACTGTAAAAGCATCGGGTCCCAAACACCCTAGCTCCCTCCTTGCTGACACCTGGGCACAGCACACAATGCACAGCTAGCAGTGTGGACGCTTCCCTGGGTTTTCTGTCACCTGACCACCCAGCCAGCCAGGCCTCCGTGCCTTCAACCAAGCTGGATTACTGAGTCCCTGCCTTGGATATAATCCTTGCTCTCAATGCTCATGCTTAGAGGCAGGTGGGGAGAGGATACAGAGAAAAATTAGAAGCAATTAAACCGGCTGCAGCATGATGAGCGTGAAGAAGTGATGGGCCGAGAGGAGAAATCGTGGAGGGAATGGTTGTTCTACCTGGAAGTCATGACGGTCCCACCGAGAAGACCTCCAATCTGGGTTTTTAAGGATGAGTAGGAGTTCACCAGCTGACGAGGGAGAGGGCAGCTTAGGCAGAGGGAACTGCATGGGCAAAGGCGTGGGACAGCCCCAGGCCCTTGGACACCAGTGTGTGTGACTTAGCCTGCCTGGCCCACAGGTGCTGTGGGATGAAAAGAGAGAGGGAAGGGCCAGGGCTGAGCAGGGAGGCCTGGGGTAGGGAGAGGAATCAGTTATGAGGACCCCCAGGGAATGTGTTGGTTTCCTGTGGCTGCCATGGTAAAGTAACCCAAACAAGGCTTAAAAGGAGAGAAATTTCCTCCCTCTGAAGGCTCTAGGGGACGGTGTTTCCAGGCCTCTCCGAGCTTCTGGCTGTCGCAGCCATGCGACCCCTGGGTCCCTTGCTTTGCAGCCGTATCCCTCCAGTTGCTGCCTCTGTTGTCACATGACCTTCACCCTGTGTGTCTCTGTGACCCTCCTCTTGTTCTTACAAGGACACCAGCCATCGTAGAGAAGTTACTAATCAGGTAACCTGATTACATCTGCAAAGACACTACACTATCTCCAAATACAGTCACATTCACAGGTACCTGGGGTTAGGGCTTCAACAAATCTTTCAACAGCCAGAAACTGTCCCCTCAAAGCCTAGGGGTTTAGGCAGCAGGTGAGAGATAACAACCCTTCCTGGGTTGTCTCCCTCTGTCCTGCTTCCAGCAAGTTCTGAGTTCCTAGTTTGGACCTTTAACTCCTGTGTTTTGACTTGGCCATGGGCTCATGGCTACTGGGTCCCAGTTCCCCCAGGAGGCTCTGGTTGGCTGCCCCACCCACTCTTGGCACCCAGAGGTGACCCTCAGCAGACCTGCTTCCAGCTTCACATTCAAGACCCTTCCCCACCCCAGGCCCTGGTCTGTGTCTGGCCCGCGTGGGGTGGCCCGGGTGGGGTATCTGGACATGACCAGCCCTTGGGCTCCAACTTCAGGGTCATTCTCAATCCCCTGCTCCAAACCTTGATATCTAATCAGTTTCCAGGTGCTGCAGATGGGGCCTCCGAGGTGCTTCTTACGTCTGGGTGGCCTCTGCTCTGGGGCCATGTTTCCCAGCGGTTGGGGTCACAGTGCACTCACAGGTCACACACAGGAGTGGGGTTCTCTTTCCGACGTTCTCTCATCCATTTTGCCCAAGAAGCTGATTGAGCCCCCAGGAGCCCGCACCTTCCCCCAACTTTGTCTCATCTTGCTCTGGCAGCTGGAGCAGGGCTCAGGCTTGGAGAAAGGCGAAGGGGGAGACCCCCGAGTAGGTCCTGAGCTGGGCCTTGGACTCTCGGAGAGCCACGTGTGAAAAGACAGGTGACGTGATGCAGAGCTAACAGCCGCTGCTGGGAATTATGCCATTAGCACCGTCCAGCGACTCCCATCCCCAGAATGCTCTCTCCAAACCTTACAGCATGCAGTCTAAGGGTCTGCTAGACTGGACTTCAACATTCCAAGACGGCTAGACGCCCCCGTCCACTCCAGGGTCCCCCACAGCACGTGGTATAAGAGGCCCTCGAAACACACCCGAGAGAACTTCCGATGGGCATTTGCACCAGTGCATCAGTCAGGCTGCCTTGACCCCACAGCGAAGGTCAAGAGTTCACACTCTGGAGCAGGTGGACCTGCCTCAGTTCCTTCTCACCTTCCTACCAGCTGGATGAGCCGGGGATTTAACATCTCTCGGCATCTTTTCTCATCTTTAAAGAGAAAATAATTGTGGTACCTCCTCATAAGTTTGTTGCAAAGAGTAAGTGAGATAATACATGTGAAGGGCTTAGCAGAGTTCCCAGCACATGTTACTTATTCTGTAGGAAGACTATTATTGTTGCTAGAACGAAGGGCAGGCCTATGGAAACCCGAGCCCCAGAAGGTTGAATTTACTGGGGTCTTTGATTCAAATATACACAGATTTTTGCCTCCATGGAAAGTAGACGAAAGTCAAAGATGGATGGGCTTGAAAATGGAATCATGGAGAAAAACTAACTGGACCAATTTTTTATATGGATAATCCCTCCCCTTGTGGATGATCCAAATTTCCCATCAGTAAAACCTACCTTGCCCCTTAGCGCAAATCTCGCCCCTGTTGCTTCCTTTTCTCAGTCACATTGGGACAGTAAATGCACACTTTCAAGGGATTTCACGTGCGGCCACTGTTTATTCTTATGCCACTCAAATGTCACCTCTGCTACGTGCAAAAGTTCCCTGGATGTGAGCACTTAGATCGGGCAACATTTGGAGGGTTTGGCCTCACAGATGGTCTGCTCTCTGGGTTGGCAGATTCCAGCCTGGCTTCACGAAGTTGCCGTTGCCATGGCGTCTGTGTGTGGGCAGGAGACAATCGTGCATCTCCTCAGCTTCTGGAACACTCACCCGGAGCCTCGGAATCAGGTGGTTGGAAGTCTGTGTGCAGAGAAAAAAAAGGAGGCAAGGAGTGTGGGAGGGAGTAGATCTGGGCGACTGCACCAGTGTTAACAGAGCTGAGGAAGGGGGCGCGATGCCTAGGCTGCCGATGAACCAGAAGAGATGGATGGAGGCGGAGGGCGCATTGGGCAGGGGTGGCTGCAAGGCATGCTGGGACCTCAGCCACACAGGCCGGTGGGGCGGGGAATCAGATGGAGTGCCTTTTCTCCCACCTCCTGCGATTCTCTGCTGCCCCTCCTTTGATAGCCACTTCCTACCACTGTCTCGAAGTCACTGTATATGTAGCCCAGGAGTTAAATACTGCTGAGTTAACGTGTGCCTTTAATAAATAAATGAATAAATATTTAACGAGCTGACTGCAATGCTCTCTTCCCCAAGTTTTACGTGGCTGGCTCATTCTCAATAGTCTGCGTTTTGCTCAAGAGTTATCATTTGAGAGAGACCTTTCCTGACCCCCTATCTACCCCTGCCAGAGTCCTTTGCCATTACAGGGCCCTGCTGTGTTTTCTTATAGCACTTTGTAGTGTCTGAAACCATCTACATAAGCTCCAGTAGTGCCTGTGTAACGTGTGTGTAGGTCTCCATAACTAGGTCATCGTAGGCACTAATAATATTGGATAAATAAAGTAGTGAATTGGTATGTTCTGGAATATGGTAGGGTTTCAGAGAAGGTCCATTGGAGAGAGATTTATTTACTGCCACGCAACCCTGGGAGAGTCACCTAGCCTGACTTCCTAGTCTGTAAAATGGGGCTAGTGTAATTATTCAGAGAAGGCAGCTCTAAAGCGTCCACGGAGGTCCCTGCACAGCGCATGCATACCCAGCGACCCCTCACCTTGTTTGGAGGGAGCAGGGCTCCAGCACTGCTCAACCCCAGGGATACCACTCACACTCCCGGGGATGGAGGGTGGTCTGGAGCCAAAGGCACGAGCAAGGAGGGAGTTGGTGGTCACCGGGGGGAGCGGGGATGGCCTTGTCTGTCGGGAAGGAGCTGGGGGGCCTGTCAGGGCGAGGTCTGCCCCATGGTCTCCCGGCCCTCCCTCCTGGCCTGGTCTGCTCATTGGGTGCCTCAGGTTGCCAGGACCAGGGCCTTAACTCTGACTGCCGAGGGACTGGGACCAGGATGGGCCACAGGAAAGCCAGGAGGCTGAGGCAAGGACAGAACCTTTGGCCTTTGGGCCTGGCTTCTCCAGAACTGTCTCCCCACCATGGGCAGCAGGCATTCCCTTGATCCCCTGCCCCCTCAGGGGCACTCAGGGTCCCTCTGTCTCCCCCCAGGGCTCCTGCTGCCATCATCCAGCTCAGCTTTGACCTTCTCCCGCCGGGTTTCCTATACCTGTCTCTTATTCACAGCTTGCCTCCCTCATCCTCCTGCCCCTCCTGCCTCAGGGCTGCTTGTGTGGAGCCTTTCAACTCTGCTCCCACCACCAACGCCAGCACAGTCTCCGTACCTCCAGCCCAAATTCCGGGGACAGACCAGCTGGCCAACTGGCCCGTTTGGGCAGCTCTAGGTGCAGCCAGGCTGGCAGCATGCTCGGCCCACAGGCTTATTCCTGAGCATGAGCTTCCCACCTGCCCTGTTCCTGCCAGCTGGGGCTTTGACGGGCACCTGAGACAGTTTCCCTTGGGGACAGGGAAGGGTGTACAGGCACCATGATGGACGTGTCTGTATGTCCCCTCTACTTGCCTGACGCCCCAGTCCACACCTCACTCTCCCACAGCGCCCTCGCCCTCCCCACCTCCGCACCTTTGCTCATGGGCTGCCTTCTGCCCAGAATGCTCCCCACTCTTCCATCTCAGCTCAGAGGCCACCTCCTCCATGGGGTCCTCCCAGATCACCACTGCCAGATGTCACCTCTCCCTTCTTGGACCACTAAATCCCTTTGTCCCACTTTTTTTTTTTTTTTTTTTTTTTTTTCTTTTTTTTGCGGTACGCGGGCCTCTCGCTGTTGTGGCCTCTCCCGTTGCGGAGCACAGGCTCCGGACGTGCAGGCTCAGTGGCCATGGCTCACGGCCCAGCCGCTCCACGGCATGTGGGATCCTCCCGGACCAGAGCAGGAACCCGTGTCCCCTGCATCGGCAGGCAGACTCTCAACCACTGTGCCACCAGGGAAGCCCTGTATACATATTTTAAAACACCTATTTATAACTGCACTGATCTATCAGTTCTCAACTGTATCGATCATTCATTCATCACCCTCCCTCTACCCTCCTCTGGGCTTCCCCCATGGGAAGAAATGTTTCCTATAAGAAAGGAAGGTTTTTTCCCCTGGAGCATCTGCATTACTCCATCCCTCAATGGACGTCTTTTGAGATATTTTTATAATAAAACAAAGCATGATTCTCTTATGCAATACCATTCACATATTTGTCAGGAAACGTTATGAAACTTCAAGGAAATGTCTTGCTTCAATAAAGCCACTTTGGCCTCTGCTCTTGGCTGCCCGATAAAGTTTGAGAACTGACCAAAAAGATAAAATCCAAACTTCTGTGACTCCTGTGCAAGGCCGTTCAGTCTGGCCCGGTCCTCCTCCACCCCGTCGGCGGCTCATCCCTGCCATGAAGCCTAATTTCTTGTCCTGCCCAGTACCCCATCCCCTGAATGCCAGGATGGCGCCAAGCGTAGGAATCTTAGCACAAGTTCCTCCAGCCTAGAGAGCACCTTTCTCAGCCCGTCGTGGCCCTGCTCTTCCTGGAAGATTTAAGGCAATCGGCATGTCCTCTGGGAGACGTCCTTCTGCGCATGGAGATTCGGTGGATGGTGGCTCCGAGCAGAGGCTGAGAATTTTGTGGGACGAGCTCCCTGGTCTTCATGCCAGGCTCTTGCCCCGCTGAGTGGCAAAGGGGCCGGGCGAGGCTCACCTCCTGCTGGGGACAGCGCAGAGCAGCCTTTAAGGTCCTGGCTCCTCTGTGTTGCCCCAGCCAAATGAAAATGTGGTGTTCCAGCCCGAGGCGGGAAGCCTCTCTCCCCTTCCCATGGGCCATCACCCCAACCCCACAGGATGTACCCTCAGCACTGGGACACACTTGGTACTTGGATCAGAGGGGCACGCTATGGTACTGCCAGCTGAGGGCAGGGACAGCCACCACCAGGCCCCACCCTCGGTGGGTGGAGGGCAGCGGCCATCCCAGGGAGGGGGCAGGAAGGATGAGGCTGGAAGGGGCCCAGGGCACTCAGAGGCAGTGGGGCTGTGAGGTGACAGCGGGTGGGGCCATGTGTGAGCCGAGGCTCCAGGCCCCTCCCCTTGAGCGTGCTTCATTTCCCTGGACTTCACTTACAAAACACATATTCAAAGGTAAAATTATTAAGGGTTTCAAGATGGTGACCGAAGAGCATCAAACCCCAGCCCTAGGTCCCCCCTCTGAGCCCGGGGCCCTCTGGAACTCTGCCGGCCACACGCCCAGGAAGCCAGCCCTCAGCCAGCCTTCTGCCCAGACAGGATGGGCCTGGGCCTGGCTGCCTGCCTCCTGTGGCCGTGGCCCTGCCCATCCGTCAGGGTGGCAGCTGCAGGCCAGCGGCCAGTCCCCAGAGACTCTCACTACGGCCTCTGTGAGGGCTCGTCCAGCACACTCTGGGCCATCACCCTTTCCTTGGGCCACCCTGGCTCCAGGGGAACCATGGTCTGAGGCCCTGTAGGAAATACTCCTCCTATGCCCCACCCGGTCTGACCAGATTCCATCCCACCCATCTCGAACCAGCCCCTCTGGGACGCACCCTCCAGGTCTGAAGGAACAGCGTGAGGCCACAGTGACGGCCAGTGTTGACCTAGAGCTGCGGTCCCACTCCAGCGGGCCCTTGGGCCCAGATGGAGAAACTGGGGTTTGGAGGTTCCAGGTCACAAAGCCAGGGTGTGGCGGAGCTGGCCAGCCTGCGCAGCTCTGCCCTCCAGGCCCATCCCCCTTCCTGGTGGGCGAGGCCACAGCACAGCTTCCTTCCTGCTGCAGAGGCTATGCCATTCCCCACCCCCCACCCTGCCATAGGCATCCTTTTGCTAAATTTAGATTAATTATTCAAAAGGAAAGGGAGCACATGCCTCTGAATAGCTAATCTGTCTCCACGTGCATTAGGACTTCTGAAGTGATTGGGATAGAATAGGAAAATTATACAGGTAGTTGTAGAAGTCCCAGTACGGGATTATAGGTAGAGGGAAACCTAGGAAACTTTGGGAGACCACTGTTAAGTTAATGATCGCTCAAGAAAGCTATCGGAACATCGTGGAATGAAGAAGCCTTGCTTCACTATAAAGCCATAAATAAAAGCACGAGATATGCCCCAGGTCATTAAGTGAAAGAAAAATGTTACCACTCTTCTACTACTTTGAATAAGCACTATGACGGTCCTAGTTTGACCTCATAGGGTCAGACACTCCCCTGCCCAAAACAAAGGAGGAGCTAGTGATATAAGCCCTATGTCTACTCGAAGAAGGCGGTTCTTTTCCCCTTCCCCCCACTTTCCTTTGATTATAAAATTGTAGCCCACTTAATCCTCGGGGCAGAGCCTCCTCACCTGCCCGCTGGCATCTCTCACAAGCGTCTTATGTTAATAAATCTACTTCTTGCCTATTACTTTTCCTCTCACTGAATTCCTTCTGCACTGAGAAACAAAAAACCTGAGCCTCAGTAAGTCCAGACACCAGCTGAGTGATGCTAATTAAAAGACGGTGGGTTCGAGTCCCAGTCTGGTTTTTGGCCGTGTTCAAGTACCAGCCACATGGGTTCAAGTCCCAAACTGAGGTGCACGTTTTCAGATGTGCCTACCTTCAAGGTCGACCGCGGTCCCAGGGCCACTGGCTCACACTGCCTGCCTGCCTTTGGTTTGTAGCGACGCTTTCCCCTTCCTCTTTTGGTGCGTTTCCATGTGTTTATTAGATTTGTTCGCTGTGGCTCCTGTATTTTGATGTCCGGTTAGTGATTTCCACCTCCAGGCATGCAGACCGGGGTGGGTGGGGGTTGGGGGGTTGCGGGCACCGCCTCCACGCGCTCCTGTGACCCCTTTCAGGCCCCACCCGTCTCCTGCTCGGTTACCCTGATCGGCGCTGATGGCAGCGTCTGCTGGACCCACAGCTCGAGGAAGCACGCGTTCCTTATCTATTTCCTCCCAGCCTCTGCTTTGTCTTAAAATAGGGATAAAGACTAATATGTTTTACAGCTCAAAATGCTTGGTGGAGTGAATGAATGTTACAGAAGCCATTGACAGAAGCTACAAATAAGGCAGCAGCGGTGAAGAGCGGGGACTCGGGAGCTGGGCCGCCTGAGTTCAACCCTGGCTCGGCCACTCATTTAGCTCCGGGCCTTGCGGCCAGCTGCCCTCTCTGGCCCTCAGTGTCCGCGTGGGGGTAAAATGGGGGTAATAGTATTCAACAGTAACTACCTCATAGGGCTGTTACGGGGTGTAAATAGGTTAAGATTGGTAAGGTGTTTAGAATAGGGCCTGGCACATGTCAATGCTACCCAAGTATTTGCTAAATCAGTGACACCTTCCTCTTTCCCTCCTGAGTTCAAGACCAAATTAGAGAAAGCCCACAGGCGGCAACGAAGACCCAACGCAGCCAAAAATAAATGAATAAATAAATAAATTTAAATTGAAAAAAAAAAAACCAAATGAGAAAGACACTGGGGTTTCAAATAGCAGCTTTATTGTAAATAAGGCTGAACTTGAGTAGAAGGCTTGACTCACAGCCGCCGTCATATACCCCAGTACGGATTACACTTGGCCCCTGCCCCAGGTTTGCCAGGGCCTGTCCTGTAACCCTGAGTCCACTCCTCAACCAAGGCAGTGACCAGAGGGCAGGGTGGACCAGGCAGAGAAGGAGCGTGGGAACCGAGGCTGCTCAGTGCCGATTCCCAGTCTCCTCGCTCCCCATTCAATGAGAAAGGCTGCATAGAGGCCAGAGTCGCCTTGCCCCTTCTTTCAAATGCCCGATGGAGGGTGTGGGGGGCAGGAGGGGGATGGTGGGGTGTTTTCCCATCTACCAAGGACCACTCCCAGCTGTCATTTATCAAACACCTACTGTGCACCTTGTACGTGTTTCATTGCTCCCTCCTCACAATGATCTTACAAGAAAGGGTCACTAATTTTTCAGATAAAGCAACTGGGACTCAGAAACCTTAGGTGACCTGTCCAAGGTCACACAGTCAGGAAGCAGTGGAGTCGAGATGCACTCTTTCCCCTTTGCCACGCTGACTCTGGCTCCACCTGGACAGTTGTAAAGGGCTGCTTGGCTGTGGTTCTGGGAGGAGGCCGCTGGCTTCGGAACCTGGCACCCGGCACCCAGCAGCGAGGACTGGGCCTTTCCTCTGGGAGAATACGCTTTGGCACTGATGCTCTGTGGGGCATGATGTGATGTGATGGTGTGATGGGGGTGATGGTGTTTATCTGCTGCCGCCCTACCTTAGGTGTGTCTGGGCACAGACTGGGGAGGGGCGTCCTTGTGGGGCCCTGCTAGGCTCCTGAGAGGCACAGCCCCCACGCTGAGTCCACCAGGCTGAGTCCCAGGAGCCGTTTGCCTTGGAGACCTGGACACAGAGTGACTGTCACTGTCCTATGGAAGCAGGAGGAAGGGCAAGGCGAAGAGTAAGGACCCCTGAATCTGCCAGGAGACGCGGTGACTCGCCAGGTGGTCAAGCTTAGAGAGGGCCTGCCATGCAGGGAGACCAGCACTGCACGGGCCGGGGGCCTGAGAGGGGGCCGGTTCTGGTCATTTGGGCACACGCAACAGAAAAGGACTCTGGGTGCTTTTAACACAAAAAGAATGTACTAGACAGAGATAAATTAGCCCTCGTGTCAGGGGAAGATGCAAAGACCCAGGCCAGGAACCAGGGTGGTCCTGGGGATCCGGGTGGGCAAAACCTAGGGATGAAAACAGCAGGATGGGTGAGAAAAGATTTTGGCGGTAAAAGCAACAGGGACTTGTAAAGGGTTGGGTGGAGGGAGCTGGAGTGGAGGGAGGAGCCGGGGACGGGGTGTGTGTGGGGGACAGCGCCATGAAGAGAGAATGTTCCAGGCGCAAGGACCGCCTGGTGGGAGTGGAGGGCTCCCAGGAACAGCCCAACCCCCCCACCCCCCCGCCAGCAGGCACCTCTGCAGTCCACACAGGCCTTGGGTACTGCTGGCACCTGACTTCCTTGTCCTTCCAAGGCACTTGACCTAGCGTTTCGCACATAGTAGGTGCTCAATGAATATTTGTAGCCCGTCTCCTATCAATTGGAAGGAGACAGCTGGATGCAGAAGTTGCTCTAGGTTTGACAGGCCTGACGCGTCCTCAAGGATGACACAGGAGGTGGTGTCACAGTGGTGCATGGCGTGCTCCTAAGTCACAGTTTCTGCTTCCCGACGCTTCAAGGCAAACAACTGTGCTTATTTGAATGAGACCCCTCGACCTGGCATATCGGTGAATAGGAAGGAGGTACAGTGTGACACATTCCTCCAGCTCTCAAACTCTATGTTCTCTTGAGAAATACAAACAAATCCACATGTTTAAATACAGGCCGCCCACTTGCATCAAAGGGGGCGGATTCCCTGGGTGACAAGTGCACACAGTTCTGGCTGGGTTTACATCAAAGCCTTTCCCACAATCCCTCATTCATGGCCTCCTTGGCCCGCCACGGTCCTAATTCAGCATCCTTTGTTCCAGATGGTCTTGTCAAGGCTGCCTTCTCGAAGGCTGATTTGGAGCTCTGGTCTAATCTGCATAAGACCTCAGCTGGATGGTAACACCAAGTGCCTTGCAATTTGTTTGTCCTCAAAATCTGCCCACTGCCACAAGTCGCTCTATTGGAGGTGTGGGAATTTTCTTCAAGCATTGTTTTCAAGCAGGCAAAATGGCTTATTTATGGAGTACTCGTTACTGGCTTTGTGATTTGTGTGAGAACAAGGCTGTCCTTGCCCTTGGAGAGCTCCCCATGGGGGACTGCTAATGCCTGTCACAGACTAAATGTCACCCTTTAGTGAATTCATAGGATTTCAGAGCTAGAGGAGCCCCCTGGGGGCTCATGGAAGTCCTTGGACAGACCAGGAGCGTGAGGCTGAGGCGGGCAGAGGGGCCACTGGGTGGAAGAGACAGCTGATGCTCCCATTTGTGCCCTCTTTCCTGAGAGGCACACGGGACCCCACGCTGACATCCCGCTGGGAACCGGAGCGCTGCCTCCTCTTCGGAGCTGGCCAAGGTCCCAGATCTCTTCCTGTCCCCGAGGCATAGGTGGCATTTCCACCTAGCTGAGTCACCAGGGTTTTTTCCAGGTGGAGACGGTAATTACCAACCCAGGCGAGCCCAGAGTTCCTTAGCCCCTTGTGGAGGTGGCTCCAGGCTGCCAATTTAGAAACAAGCCTCTCTGTGTAGAAACGTATCCTCAAAGCCCATTTGCAGAATGTGGTCAGGGTCCTAGACGCTGTGGGTGAATTACAAACCACGGACACAGTAAAGTAAGAATGATGGCTGCTGACACTGTGCATTCCTGCATGCTACCAACAGGTATTTGAAGTGCCTCAAACCAGAGGAGTGTCGTGCAAGGGGGATGCACCATGAGGAAACCGACAGCTCTTTCCTACAAACATGTCGTCTACTCTTTACAACAACCCTAGGGTGATACTGCTGATATGTGAACTCTAAAAAAACTGTACGAATGAACTTATTTACAAAACAGAAATAGAGTTGCAGACATAGAAAACAAACTTGTGGTTACCAGGGAGGAAAGTGGCGGGGGGGAGGGATAAACTGGGAGGTTGGGATGGACATATCCACACTACTGTATATAAAATAGATAACTAATAAGGCCCTACCGCATAGCACAGGGAACTCTACTCAGTACTCTGTGATGACCTATGCGGGAAAAGGATCTAAAAAAGAGTGGATATATGTATATGTATAGCTGAGTCACTTTGCTGTACAGCAGAAACTAACACAACATTGTAAATCAATTATACTCCAATTAAAAAAAAAAAAACCCCAAACCCAGGAGGCAGCTATGACAATGATCTCCATTATAAAAACAGAGGAATTTGATTTTAGGGAGCTCGAGTCACTTTGTTTCTTCTCCAAAGGAGTTTACAGCTTAGGCAAGTCGAGAAATACAAAGTCAGAGCACCAAAGGTAACACACTGTGTCCATAATCATGGGGAGAAGGGAGTGGTTAGGGGAATCTTCATTCAGTCATTCAGCAAACACTGGATTCAGCATGAGGTGCCCCTCATTCTTGGCTGGGTTTCTCCCATAACTCCTGTCTCCCACATGCCTCTGGAGCTAATTTGCTGATGCCCCCGGTGAGCCACTGACTTTGCCAGGCCTCAGCTCTGCTCACGGTGATCACACTAACTACCAATACTGTTGACAAGGCTGTGCTGAGAACGAGGGGATGCCATCTGTGAAGTGTGTCTTCCGGGAGTGGATGCAGGCCTTACTCCTACAGGTTAGTTTTTGCTCTGGTGCTTGTGAACCCCTCCCAACCCTGATGCTGAAGTGTGTGCAATGCCTGTGGGTTGTCACACGTATGAATTATCTGGTGAAGGTTAGAGAATACCACTGACTTTGGCTCGATAACTTTAAAGAAAATGCCTTTATCACCATCACAGTTACATGCAACAGCACAAAGCAGGAGCAAAGGAAAAGGAAAAAAGCTCAAAAACCAAAGAATAAATGACATTTCAGAAAAAGCAGAAGAGGTAGATACGAAGACCAATTGTAATTGAAAGTGGCAACGTGTCCTATGACTTAATTGCTGGCTTCTGGGTTGTTTCAGGTTAGCAAGAAGCAGGTACACACCAAGCCAGACAGGAGGCCCTGTGGCAGGGAGCAAAAGATTTGACCTTGGGCAGTCTCTCAACTTCTCTGTGCCTGTTTTCTCATCCATAAACTGGGAGAATAGTAACATCTAACTTAAAGTGATAATAAGAGAGTACGGATTCACATGCCTACTATCTAACAGATATTCAAAAATTGTAGCCATGATCATGAAGAGTCATAGCAGAGAAAGCAGAAAGTGGGTACAGAATTGATAGGTGCTTAGAATGAATTTCGTTTTGTTGGACTAAAATGAACCTTTGTTTTGAATGTCCCTGTCTTATTTGTTTCCAAATAAGACCGACTATGTCACCTCATCAAATGAGACAGCGTGCACACAGAGAGTGGTGTGCTGGTACATATTCAACGACAGGCTCCCGGGAAGGGGGCGAAACTTGACTTGTAGTGTTTGCCAATGTCTGCGGTGTGGATATTCCCACCACGGCCGATTTCAAGCTTCCAACGTGGCGTCAGGAGACTTGACAACTACATGCCTTGTGGGTTCCTACGTGGGACCCTGGAACAGAAAAAGGACATTAGGTGAAAAATAAAGGAAATCTGAATAAATTATGGACTTCAGTTAATAACAATGCATCAGTGTTGGTTAATTAATTACAACAAATATATCATACTAATGTAAGATGCTAATGTTAGGGGAAACTGGGTGCAGGGTATATGGGAACTCTGTACTATTGTCTCGACTGTTGTGTAAATCTAAAACTGTTCTAAAAATCAGGCCTATTAAAAAGAAGAAATAATGTCCCAAGACACTTTGGGAAGAAATAATAATATTAATATCTATTATTAATTGAGGGCTTACTGTGTGCCCATAATTTTACACGTCGACTCTGGGCTTCTGTAAGGGGAGCCAGAAAGGGGTGGATGCAGCCCAGCCCCAGAACTGAAAGAGTAACGGCAGGCAGGGCAGCTGTGAGTACTCCTCAGCTGGGGTTGCTTCCCTCTCTGTCGGACACCAGGGTCACATTCTGGAAGACAGCCACCTGCCCAGGATGGAGGGGACCGTAAACTCCAGACAATGTGAAAAGTGGGCAGGGCATGTCCTGAGGGGAAAGTGGGGTTCTATTACCAGAGGAAAGGGGAGAGGGGGGAACAGCTGCGATTTTGGCTGTTCACCATCCCTTCCCTTCCCACCACCTGTAGGTTTGGTTTGGGTGAGGCTGACTTACCCTCGGTTCTGTGGCGGGCGTGGGACCCGGCAAAGCCTGGCCAGCCAGAGCCACTGAGACTTCGGTTGAAACTGGAGGAAAAGGGGCCGACTCTTCTCCAGAGTCTGTTGAGGGGGCAGGACCACTTTGTCATCACAAGGGAAAAACTGTGTCAGACCAGACCCTGGAGCTGCAAGGTGGAGATAGGCCTCGTCAGCCTGAATCTGAAGTTTCAGAATCTGAGTCAGTCCCTCTTTTTTTTTGTAAAAAAGTATAATTCAGTGGTTTTTAGTATACTGACGGAGTTGTGCAGTCATCGCCCCTATCTCAGCATGGTATTCACAACAGTTGCACACGGACGTTGAAGAATACTTTGCCATTTCCCACGATTCCTGTTACTCTAAATGTGTAGATATGTATACACGCAGAAATCATACATATTATACGGATGCAGAGGCAACACATGTGAAGAGAGACACCAACTGTTTATATTGGCGACTAGAAGAACAGGGAATATATGTATAATCTTTTTCAGGTTCTTTTCCATTATAGGTTATTGCAAGATATTGAATATAGTTCCCAGTGCTATACAGTAGGTTCTTGTTGTTTGTTTGTTTTTGTTTTTGTGGTATGCGGGCCTCTCACTGTTGTGGCCTCTCCCGTTGCGGAGCACAGGCTCCGGACGTGCAGGCTCAGCGGCCATGGCTCACGGGCCCAGCCGCTCCGCGGCATGTGGGATCTTCCCGGACCGGGGCATGAACCCGCGTCCCCTGCATCGGCAGGCAGACTCTCAACCACTGCGCCACCTGGGAAGCCCGGTCCTTGTTGTTTATTTTATATACAGTTGTATGTATCTGTTAATCTCAAACTCCTAATTTATCCCTTCCCCCTTTCCCCTTTGGTAAACTTAGGTTTGTTTTCTGCGCCTGTGAGTCTATTTCTGTTTTGTTAATAAGTTCATTTGTATCTTTTTTTTAATTTTAGATTCCACATATAAGTGATATCATACATTTTTATTTCTCAGTCTGACTTACTTCACTTAGTATGATAATCTCTAGGTCCATCCAATTACAGTTTGTATTTAACCTTTTATTTGATAGAACCTTTGGATAAGAAATAAAACAACAGAAACAAAATGAGTCTTTTATAAACATACATGAAACCATTAAGTTTTTATTGTTTACATTGACTGTAAGGTATACTTTTTTGGTGAAAGCATATTCCACTGTGTGACTTTGAATGCAATCACGTTTTACTTTTTAATCTTGTACACCGATGCTGCTGACAGCATGGTGTGTGCAACCACAGCTGGCCCGCACACTGTTACCAGTTCACAGGGAGATAAGTACAGGAATTAAGAGTTTTAGAGGCCCTCAAAGCAATTTAACAGAGCTGTTTTATGTTCTTTGAATCTAATAATAAAAAATCAGGGCTTGAACTTTGTATGTCATTGCTTTTTAAAAATTTCACTTATTTCTAATAATTTATTTATTTTTGTCGCACGTATCAGTCCACAATGGACTGCAAGAAAAAAGAGCTGGTCTCACCCTACAGGTAGTTTGGGAAGCACTGCTCCGTATCACTGAGAATTAGTACAAGTCACGGTCATGATGGAAATGGAAGATATGAGAATGGAGCTCAGAAAAGGAAAAAAAAAAAGCTGAGAAGATGAAAGACATGGGAAATCTCCAAAATGGCAGTTTGCTTAAATTTTAGAAACTGCAAATGAGGAAAAAGCAAGCAGACCTCTGTGCCGAGCATGACCCCCACAAAATCTGCAAAGAGGACACTGCTTTGATGAGGATTTACTGCTGATCAAAGCAACGAGAACGATCAAGAAAGTGATTTTTGGCAATTCCACAACTAGAACAGGTCTGATGGAGACCCTTCAGCTGTGGGGTCTTCTCTAAATGAGGCTGTACTGACCAACCCCTGACTGCAGAGAGAAGGCTTGTGGGCCTCACTTGGACTCCCCCTGGTTGCCCTTGTGTTGGGCATAAGGACACACAGCCTTAGGAGGCAAAGAAGCTCAGTGGCTGAGAACACAACTTCGTCAGGAGCCACACAAGCTCATCTGAATCCTGCCTTTGCTGCTTACTTGCTGGGTAGACCTGAGCTGGGTAGCCATCGCTTTCTGGCCTCAGTTTACCCATCTGTAAAATGCACTTAATAGGATTTATCCAAGGGGGTTGTGAAAATTAAATGAGATAATAAATAGTTTGGGGCAGAATTTCCCAGGAAACGTGGCCCTTTTCCTCTCTGGAGGCTGGTGCAGGGGCAGCAGCAGGTGCAGGGTGCGTGGGAGCCCTGGATGGACTCTGATTTGAGCCCTAGCTGCAAGTTCCGGACCAAAGGGGTATCTCAGGTCAGGAGGGGTGCGGGGAGTGTCCCTGGCCTGCACCTGTTCAGCACCGTACAGGGGAAGGGTGTCCTTTCTGTGTATGTGTGTGTAGGGTGTGTGTGTGTGTGCATGTGTGTGTGGGGGGCTGGGGGTTGGGAAGTGACCATGGGGCCCAGACTCAGGAGCAGAATCCCCAGGACAGCCCCACAGGTGCAATCCTTTGCCCACTGCTTGTGGCAGCGTCCACTCACTTCCACTCATGGGGGAGGCTGGGGGGCACAGAGTGGAGGTGGGGCCTGGAAGAGGTCCAGCTCACGCTCTGTGTATCGGAGGGACCTGGCACACCCTGGTGGGGTCTGGGGGGATGATCTGTGTGAGCTGGAGGGGCTGGGGCACCCTTAGCTTCCGCTGGGGATGCTCCCCAACCTGGGGTGAATTGCTCCCACTTCCCCACTGGAGAGACGTGCCCATTGCAGGCCCTGCTGGTGGGCGTGACCCACCCTTGTAGGCATTAATAGCCCCACATCCCTGCATCAAGTTCCATGGAAAGTGAAATTTCAAGCATGTAGTAAAACCTGCAGAAACTGTCTAGTTATCCTGTGAGCCCAGAATGTTCCCTCCCAGGAAAGCTGCACACTGTGGTCGTGGCCCATGTGGTCTTTAGTTGGGCCAGAACGTGAAGGAGGAGCTCTGTCTTCTGATCACTCGTCCCTCCCTTAGCCTGCTTCCCCTTTGGGCATCTTCCCTCGGGGCATCCACTGACCCCTTCCCTTCTGCTCTTGCTGTCTCCCTCCCCCTCTTCCTTTTTGTCTCCTCTCTCCCCCCCCCCCCCCCCCCCCATTTTACAGATGAAGAGGTTGAGGCTCAGAGGATGAATGGCTGCTTAGGGCCACCGGGCTTTCATGGGTGGGAGCTGGGATTTGAACCTAGGTCTCTTGGCCTCCTTTCTCATTCCCCTGCTACTGGTCCCTGTGTAGTCTCTGATTCTTAACACTCGAGGGCCAGCAACCCCGGTGATGTGTCAGGCCCATAGCTCCTTGGCGCACATCTTACTGGACCTGTAGGTAGCCTGGGCACCTTGGGTCCCACTTTCTCTCACTGCAGCTTCTCTAGGCAGATGGCAGGCTGGTCAGTGGTACAATGTGGGCAGTGACCTGGGCCTCGGTCATCAGCTTCTGTGCTCTCATTACCGTGCATCCACCCCCCGCCTTAAATGTGTGTTTCTGCTTCGCCACGTGAGCAAGTCCCTCCTGGGGGCAAGCCCTCTCCAAATGAGGCAGGCGAGGGGCTCTTCGAGGGGGACCTGCTCTGAGGGTTGGTACAGCTGCTTTGCCAACACACAGGAAGCCCCTCCCGAAAGCTTCCCACGCAAGGTCAGCACTCGGCCCGTCTGGTGCAGCCCAGGAAGGGAGAGCCAAATGGTGTTCTGTGTTCTGTTTTTTGTACAGGGCCTGAGTGCAGCAGAGGCTCACGGGGAGAGAGAGGCGCACAGGCTTTGCAGTTGGACAGATGATGGCTTTAAATTCCAGTCTTGCTGTCTGTCTCGTTGTTTCATTTTTTCTGAGTCACGGTTTTCACATCAATAAAATGGGGATGATGATCACAGTGTATATGGGGCAGGGCTGTTCTGAGGTTTAGAGACAGTGTCTAAAGGATCTGACCAACAGAGCCCAAGTACAACCAGCCTTCAGTAACACTATGCTCTGGGTGGTCCTTTGAGGATGCCCTCCATGAGCAAGATGATTAGTAACCCGCACAGTAATGCTGCAGCTAATCCAGAACTTACTGAGGGTATACTTTGCCAAGCACGCTGCTGAGTGTTTTACAGGATGGTCCATTTCCTCCCCAGCCTTTATAAGTTCCATTTTACAGATGAGGAATGAATCTCAGCGACATTATGCAACCTGCCCATCATTGTCGGATGCTGGTGAACGGCTGCACTTGAGTCTCGGTCGGCTCCATCGCTCTTCCATCTCCCGAGGCTGAGCACTTAAGGCACCACAGGTATGCTCCAGGGAAAAGCAGGGTTTGTTAGACAACACGCTCCTCACCTTTTACCTTTCTCCTTTTGTATCTGTTTGCCCTTCTCATTTGCATCACTTCTTCCTCTCACCCTTTCCCTACTTTCTTCCTCTACTAAGCTAAAGAATAATCAAAGCTGCCCTTCAGGAGTATCAAGTTTAAACATAACATGGTAAAGTTGAGGAAACAAAGTATCAGTTATCTATGGCTGTGTAACAAACTACCCCAAAGTGAGAGGCTTACAACCGCAAGCTTTTATTTTATTTGCTCATAACTCTCTGATTTGGCAGTTTGGGCTGAGTCCAGCTAGACAGTTCTGCTGGTCTCTCTGGGTCGCAGGTGGCTGCAGTTAGCGGAAAGCTTTACTGGGGCTGGGTGGTCCAGTGCAGCCTCACTCACCTGCCTGGCAGTTGACAGCCTGTTGGCCAGGGTGCCTCAGTGGCCACTCGCTAGGCTAGCTTAGGCTTGTTTAAGAGGGTGGAAACTGCATGGCCTCTTGAGGTTTCAGCTCAGAAGTTGTACATCACTTGAGACACATTTTATTGGTCAAAGCAAGTTACAAGATCTGTCCAAATATGTCGGGTGAAAAAGTAGATTCCATCTCTTGTTGGGAGGAGTGTCAAAGACTTGGTGCCTGTTTTTAGCCTACGACACTAAGCACAGTTCCCTCCCCCAAAGATATCCTTAATATAACCCCTTTTGTTCCTTCACTCCTCTCCCCTGACTCCCATTCCCTCCTTATACTTTCAATAATAATTCCTTACTTCACATCACCCAAAGCTTCATTCACTCACTCAACAAATATTTTATTATGTGCCAGGGACCCCGAAGTGAACAAAGTTCCTGCTCTAGTGAATCTAATGTTCTAGTGGAGGGAGCAGACAATGCAGAAATAAAACAAGCACACAGTGTAGGGCTATGGTGGACAATGGGTGCTTTGGACAACAACAGAGCAGATGAGGGGGTAGGGAGTGTGTGTGAAAGGGTGGAGGGTAGTTGGTGGTTCCTATTACATACAGAGCGATCAGTTGACATCTAATGAGGTGACATCTGAGCCTGAAGGAAGCGAGGGAGTAAGAAGGTCCAAGCAGGGGGAAAGATTTCCAGGTAGAGCAAACAGCCAGTGCAAAGGTCCTGGGGCTGACATTGAGAGACACAATTCCTTACAGTCTTAAATGTAGTTTAAAAACACCAGCTGTATGTATTTCATGAAAGAATAATAAAAGAAAATATTTAAAAATGGTAAAGCTCTTGCTAAGCGAAAGCACTTTATTTTACCGGATTCTGTTATCATCGATTATAGCTCCTGAGAAGGGAACGGAGGGTCACCTCTCTGAGCTTCAGGGAGTTCACCTTTCAAAAGGAGAACTGTGTGCTTATCCTGCCTCTCGCCTTGTGGTGAGAATCAAAGTGACACCATGAAAAATGAAAGTTGCTCTGCTTCTGGTTTCATTTCCTACCGCAAGGTTGCCCGTGATTTTTTTTTTTTTTAAACGCAAAACCCTCAAAGGCTCACTGCTGCCTAAAGAATAAGTGCCAGGCACCTGAGCACGACTTCAGAGGGCCCTGGCTGTCTCATTTTTTACCCAGAACCCCCCCCCAACCCACACCCCACAACTCTCCTCAAAGGCTCACTGCTGCCTAAAGAATAAGTGCCAGGCACCTGAGCACGACTTCAGAGGGCCCTGGCTGTCTCATTTTTTCCCCAGAACCCCCCCCCCACCCACACCCCACAACCCCAGGCTCCAGTCAAAACCGGCTCTCATCTCAGCCGCTCTCTGCCTGGGATCCTCCGGGATCCTCCTCTCCCTTCTCAAGCCTCAGCACCTAGGGGACCGGCGCCTTGGTGGTTAATGGACCCAGATAATTGCCCCGCTGGCGCTCAGGTAGATAATGTGTCCACCTCTAAGCCGTTATAAAGCTCTTTTCAGACCATCTTCGAAGATCAAATCTTGGTACCGCCCAGCACTAGCTAGCTATGATGCCCCTGAACAAATCCCTGAGCCTGCTTCCCTATCGGCAGAGAGGTCCGGTACACCCTTTAGGTGGGCCTGGAGAGGACACGGGCCGGCGCGGGCACACACCCCGTCCGGACATCCGTGCTTCCGACTCTGGGGCGGGGCTGTAGGGCGGCTGACCGGGGTGGGGGGGTGGCCTCCAGAGAAGCAGGGTCTGGGGCTCG
Source organism: Neophocaena asiaeorientalis asiaeorientalis (assembly GCF_003031525.2). Lineage (NCBI taxonomy): Eukaryota > Metazoa > Chordata > Mammalia > Artiodactyla > Phocoenidae > Neophocaena > Neophocaena asiaeorientalis. The sequence continues at coordinate 21,007,424 of NW_020172779.1, read as the reverse complement.
GGGCAGCAAAGGGGTGCGAGGGCTTCCTCGTAGTCCGTCAACCCCGCCAGCCCAGAGTGCGGCCGGAGGGACCCCCGGGACATCCGCTTGGCGCCGCCCCCGGGCAAAGCTTCCCCGCGGCCGCCACTCGGGGCCACAGCCACGCCCGCGCGCTGACCCCGTCCGCCCGCAGCCCGGGCCTGGCGTCCAG
>NW_020172779.1:20920609-21007115 GCF_003031525.2 Neophocaena asiaeorientalis asiaeorientalis | reverse complement strand
GCTCAAGTTTTGTGCAGCCCGGAGGCTGTCTCGGCGGCAGCCCTGAAGACCTGGCAGGATTCGTTGCGCTTCCCAAGTTTCCTCCTCTTCTCGCCCCAGCCCCCAACTCCGCGGCGCCCGCCGAGCAAGCTGGAACCCCTCTGGGTCCTTTCCTGGCACCCCATTCTTTCTCAAAGGAGTGTGTGTGTATGTGTGTGTGTGTGTGTAGGGTGTGTGTAGGGTGTGTGTGTGTGTGTACGCTGTTACTTGGTTTTCTTTGATTGCCGGATTTTGTAGCTCAATGTATTAAGGGTAAAGGTTTTTATTTTTGCCATTTCAACAGTGTCTTTCTTGCTTAGGTAGCCTGCAGCTGGGTTTTTGGCAGTGAGACCAAGAGAATAGTAATATTGTGGTATTCATGGGAACTGGTTGAAATACGGTCAAGTTGAAGGCGATGTAAGAGTTTGGGGGGTCTGTATTTAAGACGACCATCATTGGGATTCTTACTTAGGATGTAAACATCTTCGTGGTTGGAAAAACAGGCCATTACTGTTCAAAATGCAATACCAGAGCCTCACCTTTAATACTGTATTTGTAAAACGGGTAATGAAAATAGTCTTTTCATTGAAATGACACAGCCAAGCCCTCAGGTTAGTTGTCCTGTCTTTGACAACCCTGAAAAGTGGGAGGAAAGTATGTGGATGAAGTGATTAAAGATTCACAGTAAATTAGCATTCAGCATACTTTGTTGAGGTGCAGTGTAGATAATATTTTGGTCCAGTTGTACTATTGAGTTAATGTTTAAAACCCTTGTAGTAGTTAAACATATGAAACTTTTTTTTTTTAACATATGAAACTTTTAAAGGAAGCTTGTGTTTCAACTTTCAACTCATAAAGATAGTATGTCTTAGTATCTTTATGAGTATATTGTTTTATATTTTTGGCTACTCTTGGAGGGGAAAAACTAGTTGAACTTGCCATTAGTCTCTTCTGAACACTTGTGTACTAACTGCTGCTGAAACAGCAAGATCAAATATTATAGATTCTCCTCTGAAGAATTTCTTTCAGGTCATTATCAAATAATCCAGTTTAATAACGAGCACTGGAAAATATTATTTAAAATACATGTTCCCTTGTAAACGCGGCCCCATAAGACTTCATGAAAGGACTGAATAGAAGGACTATATATCATTCAGAGGTGATGCATTGAGAAGCAAGTGCTTGGCTAAATAAAGACATTGAATCCAAAACTTAGTATTTATGATGTGGGGCAAAGAATGCTGCCACTCCTACAGGAGATCGTCTGAGGCTGTCTGTCACGGAAAGTGAGTAGTAAGTGTTAGATCAGGAGTGATCAGGAGTGTTAGATCCACTAGTGCAGCGGTTGCTAAGTGTCTGGGGAAAGCGGGAGTTAGGAATGGCAGTAAGGATCATTAAAACATTTTTAGCTAAACTCTTCTCTGTAACACTCCATGCCCTTTGTTGGAAAGTACAGAAATTAATGTTCCAATTCTCAAAGCTGGGTTCTTCAGCTAGATAACTTTTCTTACTAGAAAGTTGGAGAAATTGTCTAAATAACAAAATCGTATCGTTAAAGTGTTCCCTTTAAGAAAAAATACTGATGAGCTTCCTAAGAAGAAATTATTGTTATATCTTGTATATACATATATAGTCTACGGTGTTATAAAGTGTTATGTGTGGCAAAAGATAATTTTGAAAATTACTATCTTTGCATGTTATTTTGAGTTATAGTGAGGTGGGATCTTAGTTCATATCTCTAAAGGTTTTATGGAAACCTTGTTTTCCAATATTTTAATGTGTCTTTGAGAAAAATAATTAAAAATTGTCTTAAGGGTAACAAAAGATGCAATTCAAATTGTTAATACAATATGTAAATCTTTAATTTTTTAAATTAAACATTTTCAGATAGAATAAATCTGGTTTTAAATTTCAGTGGCATTAAAAGAAGTTCTGTTACTTTTGATTACTGTAGCTTTATAGTATAGTCTAAAGTCAGGGAGCCTGATTCCTCCAATTCCCTTTTCTTTCTCAAAATCTCTTTGACTATTCGGGGTCTTTTGTGTTTCCACACGTTTTTAGATTTTTTTTTTGTTGTTCTAGATCTGCAAAAAATGCCATTGGTTAAAAAAAAAAATGCCATTATTTTTATATTTGTGAAATGAGTTTTTAAATGAGTTTTTTTTGCTAGTAAATCAGAAAAGTTTAGTTTCTGAAGTACTTTATTTTGCCGTAAAGCTCTAGTTTAAGAACATATTTTCATTAGTTTCCTCTTAGTGAAATCCCTTAAATAATTAGAAAAAATTACTGTGGGGATCTTTGAGAATTTTCACTGATGTCTGTATTTAAAATGTTAACTTAAAAAATTTGGGCAGAGTAAATGACCTTATTTGAGTCAATAGTAATAAACTCCAAGAAGTTTATGAATGCAAATAAGCATTCAAATGTTAAGTTGCTTATCACCCTTTAGAAGCATCCTTGGAATGAAGAAGGATGGAGAGCAGCTCCAGCTTGCCTTGGGTGCACCTGTGTTTCTCTAGCTCACCCAGATACATTCAGAAGTTATGTTTTTTTCCCTTCTTTTCTGTAAAACAGTGTTTAGTAGTGGATTATTTGAGCCCTTTATTGCTTTTTCTCTCTACTGACATTTTGGCAGGGTTCTTTTTCTTCTTCATTTCATGACTACCAAAAGGCAACCCAGTGCAAGAGAAATGAAATTCATATGTACCAGTTTCTGGCATTAGTTTCTAGGAATTGTGCTAAATCTTATCATTTAGAACTGTACAAATGTGTTTCTGATTGTAAATCAGCAGAGGAGCCCCCTCTGTTTCTATCTGTAACAGTTGTATTGTTTTTTACTAGGCTCTGTGATGGAAATGACATTCAGATACACATATATAGTTAAACTTTCAGTTTAAATGGAATTTTTAGCAAAACTGTTAATTATATTCTGATTTGCATAAATAGTAAGGAAATGATTTATAGACATAGTAGGAAATAAATGTTTCCCCGAGTGGCACTATTCCCACTCTTTAGCAGTTGGAAGCCTCAGAGAAAAATACTAGTAGCATCACCACAAAGTTTACCTATTTTTAAGGACACAAAGGTGTTTCCTTATAAACTTTGTACTTAATTAAAATAATCCTACCTAAATCTTATCTATGTACATAGCTATTTACTATAAACTTTTTCACATCAAGAAGAATGACTGAAGTTACACGTTTGAATATTTGCCAGTGGTAGGGGAAGAACTGCATTTGTTAAACACCATGTGCCAGGCCTGAGCTGGGTGCCATAGTGCTTTATCTCCTTTTTTACTCGCTAGAACCACTGCTGTCTGTATCCTCCTCTTGTAGATGAAACCCTGCAAGCATCGAGTTAGAGTAGCTCGCCCGGGTCCTCAGCCCACAGTGGTGGACGGCTTGGACAGGCCCGAGGCACTCTGCAGTGCCAGCTCCTAACAGCCTGCCTGCGGCCTCCCTGGCTGGAAAAGCAGCAGTCTGTAAAGTCTTAACCCAGTCTCTGCAGTAGGAATAAGTAGTGTGCTAGTGTAATGGCCATGTCTGGGAAAGTTTAGGTAATTGTATTTTCTATTTGAATCTGACGCTTTCAGATCATGAAGTTCTGATCTGGCCAACATAGTATAGGTAAACATTTTAATTAATATACCAAAATTGTTTAATTATTTGAAATTAACTTAGCATTGTATATAATGCATGATGCAGTGATTGATACTTCTTATTTGTCAAGATGTGCTTTAGTAACTTCCACATTTACAGTTTTTTCATTGGTGACTTTTTTGAGGGGTTGATGTTTGAAGACATCAACTCCTTGCTTGTGGGAAGCAAGGAGTATGTAAGGGAAAAACAAATTGCACATTTCTCACACAGGTATGAGCCCCTTGTAGTAATCCTAGTGTTTACAACCTCTGATACATTGCTGCTCTATAAATGTTTCTGAAATGAATGTGCTTACTCTCACCAACTTAGAATTTTCCATTCTGCTTTTTTTAAAATATATTTTTAAAATTAATTAATTTATTTTTGGCTGCATTGGGTCTTTGTTGCCGCATGCGGGCTTTTCTCTAGTTGCAGTAAGCAGGGGCTGCTCTTCACTGTGGTGCGCGGGCTTGTTGCTGTGGCTTCTCTTGTTGCGGAGCAGGGGCTTTAGGCACATGGGCTTCAGTGGTTGTGGCACGCAGGTTCAATAGTTGTGGCGCACGGGCTTAGTTGCTACGCGGCATGTGGGATCTTACTGGACCAGGGCTCGAACCTGTGTCTCCTGCATTGGCAGGTGGATTCTTAACCAGTGTGCCACCAGGGAAGCCCCATTCTGCTTTTAAGAGTTGGCATATACTCTGCTCCTTTTTTTGGGGCCAGTGAACCAAAACCAAGGCTTAGAAGAACCTGAACAGTCGTGTCTGTGGGCTGTGTGTGCCTAGGATCTCCCTTCTGCCCCCATATTCTGTATTGAAAGTAGTCCAAGGTGCTCGTCATGTCTACTGGTGACCAAAACATGCATTTGTCTTTGCTGGCCTAAAGGAAGAGCTTAAATGATTTTACACATTACATATTTTTAGTGGCTTGTGTGTCTTCTCGTGAGGATTTAAGCACCATGAGGGCAGAAACTTTGTTTTACACACTTTTCCATCTTCAGTACCTGACACAATATTTATTGAGTAGAATAACTCAGGCTTATTAATTATTGGAGAACAGCTATTACATCCGTTAGCTGTCTGCTGTTTTGTTTGCCTTGGTTAAGGACCTCACTTTAAAACCACATAGGACTTGATACCAGGGAAGAATTGGATTATCGTGGTTTCACCTTTGTCTGCTTTATTTTAGATTACCACTGTCATCAGACTTGGGCCAGGGAAAAAATACTGCTCTGCCCCTTTACAGTTTTGTTCTTTTTTTCTAGAAACTGATCCTGTATTAATTGATCTTGTGTTCTTTAGGACTCATCCTAAGTTCTGCGGACATAGAAGATTGCTCAAGGTGACACAAAATGAGCGGGACTTGTAAAAGCTCCTTCATTACTGGTCCAGAAGCTCTAACGTGTCTTTTACTAATCAGCTGGATTCATTGGCTGCTTTACAAGAGTTTTCCATTATGCCCTGAAACCATTTTCAAAAACCCATTTTCGTATGGCTGCAGTGCCAATTACATATACAACATGCCAGCTTTCCCTTGCCGTGACAGGTCACTTACCTTTACTTGGGGGAAAGTCAACATTTGGGTAAAAAAGAGCAGTTTGTTCTTCCTCAGCGAGTTCCCCCTTAGTCTTGCCGTACGGTGTGGGGAAACAGGCACTCTCACAGAAACCAGGAAGCTTCAGGTTGTTGAATTGGTTCTCAAAGTAGCCACAGGTTAGAAGTGCAAATGCTCCTGCCCCGCTTCTGACCTGCTGAATCTGACTCTGGGGGCGGGGCCGGTGGTCAGTTTCAACTTGCTGTCAGGAGCTTTTGATGCTCGCTAATGTTCGTGAACCACTGCTTTAAAGTGTTTTAAAAGAAACGCCAGTTGTAGCAGGCAGACATCAGTCATAAATGGCAGAGGTATGTATGGTCTTTTTGACCACTTAGATTTGCTAATGAGGTTGCCTTCCTGTCAGGACTCTTAAATATGTCTCTAAGGGTTTTTAGAGTCTTGAGAAGACCTCACAACTCCTTTTGTTGAGTAGGGAGTTTGACTGTTTTCTGCCGAGACCACTTAATTATTTTGAATCTCGGTGTGGATTTTAAATGAACACTCTTATGTTGAAGTGGCAGGTTGTGTGGCTCCCGGACTTGCGGCTTTTGGCAGATAACAGGAGAGTGTGTACATGTGAGTGCTTAAGGCACACGTTCCCTGGTGGTTTTGCTTTGGTGCTGAAAAATTGGCTAGCTTTATACTAGGGTCAGGGTGATTGCCAAGTCTTGGGGTGACTAATGAAGCAGCATTGTGTGAATTGATTCTATGCCTAGCATTACATTCATATCTAAGTTTAATGAATTTCGTTTTGCCTTTTGTCCTTTCCTTTTTTCCTAAGAAGGCGGCTAAGTGAAAGTTAGTGTACCAAATGGAATTGGTGATGTCCCTTGTGCAGAATTAGATGCATCTGTTGGTAAATAGACTAGTATAAGCTGAGGGACAAGGATTCTGTATTATCTTTTCCTCATGCTGCCATAGTAGATGGTCAATCAGTGATTGTTTGATGATTGAAGAAGAGTCTCTCCTGCTGAGGTCCTGGAATTACAGAGACTAAAGCAAATGACGCTGTTGTGGGCCTTTTGTGGTAAGGGGTCTTTTTTTTTTTTTTGCGGTACGTGAGCCTCTCACTGTCGGGGCCTCTCCCGTTGCGGAGCACAGGCTCCGGACGCACAGGCTCAGCGGCCATGGCTCACGGGCCCAGCCGCTCCGCGGCATGCGGGATCTTCCCGGACCGGGGCACGAACCCGCGACCCCTGCATCGGCAGGCAGACTCTCAACCACTGTGCCACCAGGGAAGCCCAAGGGGTCTTTTAAGTGTGTGAAAGTTGTTACAAAGGTAGAGACAAAGAACTCTTCAAAGGCAGAAGGAATTAAGTGTAATGTGATCTCATTTGGAGCTCTTTGGAACAATTTCTTTCTCCTTAAAATTGGTCAAGTGAAATTAAAGGTCGCATTAATGTGACTCCCATTAAATGTATAGCTGTCTGTCCAGCATTCGTGAGGGATTGGTTCCAGGACCCTCCTCGGATACCAAGTTCCTTGGATGCTCAAGTCCCTTACCTAAAATGACGTAGTATTTACATACATACATTTAAATGCACACCCTCCTGTATACTTTATTATTATTATTTTTTTTTTGTGGCCTCTCCTGCTGCGGAGCACAGGCTCCGCGGCCATAGCTCACAGACCCAGCCGCTCCACGGCATGTGGGATCTTCCCGGACCAGGGCACGAACCCGTGTCCCCTGCATCAGCAGGCAGACTGTCAACCACTGTGCCACCAGGGAAGCCCCCTCCTGTATACTTTAAATCGTCTCTAGATTACTTATAATACCTAACACAGTGTAATGCTATGTAAATAATTGCCAGTGTGGCAAGTTCAAGTTTTGCTATTTGGAACTTTCTGGGATTTTTCCCCAATATTTTGAGCCTCGAATGCGGAACCTGAGGATGCAGAGGGCAAGTGCATTTGAGTGTGCCTGGCCCAGAGCAGCTTCTCAGTGGATGTCAGTGGATGGTTCTCCTGGGACCCCACCCTCCCTAACCATCAGGTTGCATCCCCTGAGCAGCCTTCTCTCTGATTACAGCTTCAGCACATCCCCGCCTGTCTCTGTTCCCCTGTCAGTCTCCCCTCCCAGCGCCTTGGGGTCATTTCTGTAGTATTATTACCACCTTGTGGTTTTATTTTACTTTTTTAAAATTTTATTTGTTTATTTATTTATGGCTGCATTGGGCTTTCTCTGGTTGCGGTGAGCGGGGGCTACTCTTAGTTGCGGTGCACGGGCTTCTCCTTGCGGTGGCTTCTCTTGTTGTGGAGCATGGGCTCTAGGCACGCGGGCTTCAGTAGTTGTGGCTCGCGGGCTCAGAGCGCAGGCTCAGTAGTTGAGGCGCACGGGCTTAGTTGCTCCGCGGCGTGTGGGATCTTCCCGGACCAGGGCTCGAACCTGTGTCCCCTGCACTGGCAGGCGGATTCTCAACCACTGCGCCACCAGGGAAGTCCCCACCCTGTGGTTTTAAATAGCCTTTTCTTGGTTATAATGAGGTTGCACATCTTTTTATACATTTACTGGCCATTTGTATTCACTGGTTTGTGAAGTGCCCCTATTTTTCTATGAGTTTTAAAGAAATTTATTTGTAGACTTCTGTATATTCAAAACACAGGTCCTTTGTTGCTTATATATTTTGCCACTGCCTCTTCCTACTTTGTCATGCAGTTTCACTAGCTTGGTGGGTTGTTTTTTTTCTTTTTTTTTTTTCTTTTGCGGTACGTGGGCCTCTCACTGTTGTGGCCTCTCCCGTTGCGGAGCACAGGCTCCAGATGCGCAGGCTCAGCGGCCATGGCTCCCGGGCCCAGCTGCTCCGCGACATGTGGGATCTTCCCAGACCGGGGCACGAACCCGTGTCCCCTGCATCGGCAGGCGGACTCCCAACCACTGCGCCACCAGGGAAGCCCTGTTTTTTTTTTTTCTTTTTTGAATGAAGAGAAGTTCTTAAGTTTAATGTAGTGCAGTTTATCAGTCTTTTCCTTTATAGTTGGTGCTTTTTGTGTCTTTCCCTACCCTGAGATAATGAACTTAATTCCTGTTATTTTCTAAATGCTTTATGATTTTGCCTTTCCCCTTTAACTTTATAATTCTCTTGGAATTGGTTTTGGTGTGTAGTGTGAAGGAGGGATCCACTTTCGTTAACATGTGGACATCTTAGTTGTCCCAACACCATTTCTTAAAAAGAATAAATGCTCCTTTCCCCCAGTGCTCTGTGGTGACACTTTTGTTGTAAATGAAAGGTCCATATATATGTGTGTGTCTGGACTCTATTTGATCCCTCTGGTACTAAGCTGCCTACAGTATTGTAGCTTTATAATAAGTCTTATCTCCTCGTGGACCTCTTCCCACTTGTTTCTCCTTCAAGTATGCCTTGGCTATCCTCAACCCTTTGCAGATCTGTATATGTTTTAGGATCACTTGGCAACTTCCCCAAAAATTCTTCCGGTTGTTGCTTGGGATGACATTAAATGTATAGATCAACGTGCAGAGAATTGATTCTGGATTTGGGTTATTACAGATAAAGCATATGAATATTTTTGTACGAGTCTTTTTGTGGACCCAGGCTTCTATTTTTTCCTGGGGATGGTTGTTTAGGATTGTAATGGCTGGATCATATGGTAGGTGTCTGTATAGTTAGGTCCATCCACCTCACTACAAATAATTTCATTTCTTTTTATGGCTGAATAATATTCCATTTTATATATGTACCATATCTTTATCCATTCGTCTGTCGATGGACACTTAGATTGCTTCCATGTCCTTTACATGTTGTAAACAGTGCTGCAGTGAACAGTGTGATACATGACTCTTTTTGAATTTGTGTAGCTTTTTAAGAAAGTGCCAAACTGTGTTCTAAAGTGGCTGTACCATTTGACATTCCTGCCAGCAGTGTATGAGAGTTCCAGTTGCTCTGGATCATCGGGGCAACATGATGGTTAGTCTTTTAAGTTTTTGCCATTCTAATAGGTGTGTCATGGTATTTCATTGTGGTTTTAACTTACGTTTCCCAAATGCCTTAATAACACTGAGTATCTTTTTATATGTCTACTTGCCATCTGTATATCTTATTTGGTGTTCAGATCTTTTGCCCATGAAAAAACTTTTTCTTACGGGTGGATTCTTTATATATTCTGGATACAGGTCCTTTGTGAGATACTCTCAATGCTTTCCTCCCATGCCGTGGCTTGTTTTTTGCATTCTCTTAACAGTGTCTTGAAGAGCAGAAGTTATAAATTTTGATAATGTCCCATTTATCAATTTGTTCTTTTATGGATTGTGCTTTTTTGGTGTCATATTTAAGAAATAGTTGCCTAACCTAGGTCACAAAGATTTTCTCCTGTTTCCCCCTCCCCTCTCTAGAATATTTATAGCTTTAGGTTTTACATTTAGGTCTGTGATTGATTTTGAGATAATTTTTGTTTGTGGTGTGGGATATGGGTCCACATTACTGGGAGGACTCTTTCGAGGCCTAAATGAAGGTAGCTCCTTCCAGAGCGCATTTTTTTCTGCTTCAGCCAGTCTGGGACCACCTTAAACCAAGTCCAAGGTTTGAGGTGTTCTGGACCAGAGCTGTCATTCTCTTGGTGAGCTGATTCACTGCTGGCTTACTCTCATCCTGAGCTGTGTGGCTTTTGAGGTCCTGCTTAGGGAGGTAGGATTAGACACTTTGGGGGGCCCGGCTTTGACTCCTGTCCCTCTTTCCCTGCACTGTTGTGAAAAGGAAAGTCGAAAATTTCAGAATTGTCAAATGACTTCCGTGCAGAGGTGGTTTCTCTGCTTGTTTCTCTCTGGGTTCCTGAGTTCACTTTAATTTTATTTCCTTCTTGTCCTGTCATTTTCTGGTTGCTTTTAAGATTTTTAAAGTATTCTATCCGTCTTTTTAAGCCTTTTTCAGGGAAGGGTTGGACCGAACAACGTAGCCTGCAGTTAAGAAGCCAAGGCAAGTTCTTTTTCATTTCACTCCAGTGTCTAGAGTCTAAACCTGGACCTGCCGTCGCCTATAGTAGCCGCTAGCCACGCGTTTAAGTTAAAATGGAATCAGATTTAAAGTTCTGTCCCAGCCAGGCTAGCCCCGTTTCCAGGGCTCAGTACCCACACGTGACTAGCGACTCCCCCCCCTCGGACGGTGCAGATGGGGAGAAGGTTTTCACGGTTGCAGGAAGTCCTGCCGGGCAGCGCTGGCTGGACCGAGAGCCTCTGTGGGGAGAGCTTCTGCGGGGCCTCGTGGCGGCGAGTCTGCCCCGGAGAACCGCTAACGGAGCTGCCCTTGCTGCTTAAGGTTAGCCATTTTCTGGAATCTGCCTGCAGCCAAACATGGCTGAGCCCCTTAAGGCTTCTGGGGAAGGCTCTCCATGAGGTGGGTGTGGGTCGCAGGCTGTGGCTGTCAGGGTGCGGATGGAGAGGGCAGGCCGCGGGCCGCTCACAGATCTGCCGATAGAACTGGCATCTGGGGAGAACGCTCAGCATGCGCTGAGTCCCTGCCCTGAGCGGGTCGTAGTCCAGCGACCAGGCAGCGGCAGTGCCGTGTTTAGCAGGTGCTGGGCAGAGCTGCGGGGGACACTGCAGGACACTGCCACCCCATCCCAGGGGTCAACAGAAGGAGCCTGGCGGGGAGGGGGAGGAGGAGGGGAGAGTGTTCTAGGCGGAAGGGAAGCACAGGCAAAGCTACATGTTGGTGGGAACGTGCAGAGATTGGTTTACTGCATCGTACGTTGGATTCTAGCGTCGAGAGAGGTAGCAGAAACCACGGATTTAAGAAGATGTCACAAAAGGATATTCCATCCATTCACTGAGTATTCGCTGTGAATTGGTAAGAGGATTATTAGTGCTGGGGCTGTGTCGGAAGCTCTCTTTGTAGCTCACAGAGCATTAGGATAAGAGCACGTGCTGCAGCAGCCCCCGCTGCCCCTTTCTGCTGCAGGGCGCCCCGGATGCTGGGCGTGATTCAAGGAACTGGGGGCATGCGCACTTAGCCGTGTCTGTAGCCTGCTGCTCTGGGAAGAAGGGTTCAGCTGGCTCAGTAAGTGCAGCCTGGCTGCAGGGGCTCTGTCCGAAAGACAGGGTGGTAAATGGGACTGAGGGTGGGGAGGGGAGAGGTTGGGGCCACGGACATGGGCTGGTCATGTCAGTCCTCTTCGTGGCCACCTGTGGAGTCGCCTGCCAGCCCTCCTCTGCTTCATTTCGGGATCAGAGAGCAAGCAGAAGAGGTGAAAGCTCAGTTTAACTGTGCCAGGGTATGTTGCACTGGTAAACTACCTCAAAATCCAGTGTGTGAGCTCTGTGTCAGGGCTTCTCAAACTTGAACAGGCACACACATCGCCCAGGGATCTCGTTAGCTTTTAGGTTCTAATTCAGTCTGTCTAGGGTGGGGCATCAGATCTTGCATTTCTAGCAGCCTCTCAGGTGGTGCCGTGCTGATGGTCCCTGGGCCCCACTTTGAGTAGCAAGGTACTGGTTTGCAAAGTATGGGTCATAAGATGACGTTGCCTTACTTAGTTGGAATGTTGAATAACCACTGGCAGTGCAGTTGTGAAGGGCATGGCCTTGGAGTCAGACTCTGACTCTCTGGTCTTGGCTAGTTTGTTAACTTGTCCTTTAAATCGGCCAAATAATAGAACCATAGGCTGATCAGAGAACGAGGTGGTACGCAGCATGTAAGGTTCTGGTGTTCACTAGTGCGTGACCTTTTGAGATATTTCACAAAAGGTAATAACTATTAAAAGTAAACATTTACAGTAAAAGTTTGCCAGTTTTCAAAGTTCTCAGTCCTCCCTGCATCATTGCCCATTTTGTAATATTGCAGCTCAAAGAGAATGGGGGTATTTCTTTCATTTACTGCTGTATACACAGAACGTAGAGGCACAGCTGATACAACTTGTTTTCCTGTGGGTGAATGTCCTTTGACTTTCTCAGCTCGTTGCTGTCAGCCTCTTCCTTTCTGCTAGGATCAGAAGGTGCAGTGCTGTGTCTTCACATAGATTTTGTTTTTTAATTTATTTATTTTTGGCTGCGTTGGGTCTTCGTTGCTGCGCACGGGCTTTCTCTAGTTGTGGCGAGTGGGGGCTACTCTTTGTTGCGGTGTGCGGGCTTCTCATTACGGTGGCTTCTCTTGTTGCGGAGCACAGGCTTTAGGCGCGCAGGCTTCAGTAGTTGTAGCACGCGGGCTTCAGTAGTTGTAGCACGCGGGCTTCAGTAATTGTAGCACGCAGGCTCAGTAGTTGTGGCTTGCGGGCTCTAGAACGCAGGCTCAGTAGTTGTGGCGCACGGGCTTATTTGCTCCGCAGCATGTGGGATCTTCCCGGACCAGGGCTCGAACCCGTGTCCACTGCATTGGCAGGCAATTCTTAACCACTGTGCCACCAGGGAAGCCCCTCATGTAGATTTTTAAATAAGCATTTTTTTAAAAAGTTGCCAGTAGTAAGGGTGATGGAAAGCCATTTTATACTAAGGATTCTGAAACATGCATAAATGGGAATTGTGTGAGTTTCTATTACATGAGCATTATACTTAATAATTAAAGTTAAAATATGAATCTTCAGTTTTATTTTAAAACTTTGTGGAAACTTTCAGACATATGCAGAAACAGAATGTTGTAATGAACTCTCTGTATTCATCACCACCTTTAATGGGCATCATTAATTAATATTAACTCTAATCAGAGATACTGGCTTATTTTTAAAAGATGTGAAGGCACTTGCATCAGGAACATATATGCTAATGTTGGCCAGATATTGTGGCCCTTGCTAAAATGTGACATAACAAAACATTTCTTTCAGAAGACTGGAAGGGATCGGGTGTAACTGTACTGCTTTTTTAAGTCAGTGATGCACAGAAACATCTAATAGTCCTAATGAGCTGGGTGTTAAGCAAGGCTGTGGTTCTCTCCACAGACTTGGAAACTGGATTAGAAAAGTCCTCCCTCCCTCCCTCCCTCCCTCCTTCCTTCCTTCTCAAAATAAACAGTAGTTTGCTTTGCTTTGCTGTCTTGCTTTAATGCTCCTGATAGCAGTACGTATCTTGTTTTTTAAAACTTAGTCATTAGGATGGAGAAGCAGCATGAAGCTTTAATAGAACAAGGTTCATTAGAGAAATACACTTAGTGTATTAGTCTTTTTCAAAAAATGATTTTATTAAACATTGAAGAGATACAGAAGAACATGTGTAAGATGTGTGTAAGGTGTAGATCAAGAGTGCCCTGATCTCCCAGAGGAAGGTACCCGAGTCCGCAGAGGTGAGCTTCCTCGTACTGGCCCAGACAGGACACATTTGGGCTCTGCAGGCCACCTACAGCTTTTGTCCCCAGTACTCAGCCCTGCCATTCTGGCACAAAAGCAGCTGTGATAAAGGAGTGAGTTGTCTGTGTTCCAGTACCATTTTATTTCTGAACCCTGAAATTTGAATTTCATGTAATTTCACATGCAACAAAATGTTATTATTCTTTTAATAATTTCTTTAATCATATGCAGTGTAAAAACCTTTCTTAGCTCATGGGCTGTACAAAAACAAGCAATGGGGCCACCCTGGTATAGAGAAGAATAAAGCAAGCCTAGCACCTACGGCCCAGCTGCAGCAATGGAGCATCCCCACCCTGAAGGCCCGCCTGCTGCCCACCACAGCCCGCCTCCCACATCGTGAAGCCTGCATAGCCATCCTCCCTTCAGCCCCCTTAGCTACAGCCTCCTTCTTCAAGGCCTGGTATCATTTGTATTTTACTCACTTTTCTTTTCTTTTTTTTTTTCTTTTTTTTTTTTTTTTTTTTTTTTTTTTTTTTTTACTCACTTTTATTTTCTTTGTCACTTGGCTGTGACAGAAAATCTCAGGGCAAAATGTCTGTTCACTACTGTATCGCCAGCGTTTAAAACAGCGGTCACTGAATGCATGTTGCGTTTATCATTTCTTATTTTTGTGTTAGTTTCGTCTGTGTTGAACTTTCTATTAGGGAATCACACTACATGTTACTTGCCTTTTCCCACTCAGCACTGTGATTGAGACCCGTAGGAGGTGCCGTAAGTGATCAGTACGTTCACTTTCACTGTTGTGTAACCTGGTCTCCAGTTGATGGGCATTTGTGTGGTTTGCCGCCTTGCTCTTGCAAGCGCTGCTGACACGTCTTTGACTGCCCACGTGTGTGGATGTGTCCAGCCTGCCCACGTGGGAGTGTGATGCCGGTTCTGGGCTGGCCAGCCTTCAGCTTGACTGCTTACTGCCAGATTGCTTTTAGAGTACCCCTGCCAATTTACATCCCACTCCTGGTTGCTCTGCATCCTTTCTAGTAGTTTATTTTGTCTTTTTTTCAGTTTTACCATTCTGGTGGTTATGTAATAATATCTTTTTGTGGCTTTAAATTGAATTTCTCTTATTACTAACGTTGTTGATACTCTTAATATATTGATCACATCTCTTCTCTCTTCTGTGAAGGACCTGTGAAAACACTGACCTAATTTCTTATGTTTTTCTTACTGACTTGTAGGTGTTCTTTCTACGTGTGGATTACTATCCTTTGTCATTATAAGTTGTGAATATTTTCTTCCAGTTTCTGATTTGTCTTTTTACTTTTGAGGTGTCTTGGAACTAAAGTTCTTAAGTTTAATATCGTTGACTTTATCAGTCTTTTTCTTTTTTTAAAATTAATTAATTAGTTTATTTTTGGCCATGTTGGGTCTTCGTTGCTGCGCGCGGGCTTTCTCTAGTTGAGGCGAGCGGGGGCTACTCTTCATTGCAGTGCGCCGGCTTCTCGCTGCGGTGGCTTCTCTTGTTGCAGAGCACGGGCTCTAGGCACATGGGCTTCAGTAGTTGTGCCACATGGGCTCAGTAGTTGTGGCACGCAGGCTCTAGCGCGCAGGCTCAGTAGTTGTGGCGCACGGGCTTAGCTGCTCTGCGGCATGTAGGATCTTCCTGGACCAGGGCTCGAACCCATGTCCCCTGCATTGGCAGGAGGATTCTTAACCACTGCGCCACCAGGGAAGCCCTAGTCTTTTTCTTTATGATTAGTTTTTTTGGCGTCTCATTTAAGGAATCTTTCTTTGCCCAAGGGATACAATTTGATGTGAGGTATTTTTATTATTTATTCATAAAACATTTATTGTTCCATTCAATAAATATGTTCAATATTTAGGTATATTTTTTTTCTTTTGACCACTCTGCATGGCTGGTAGGATGTTAGTTCCCTGACCAGGGATTGAACCCGGGCCCTCGGCAGTGAAAGCATGGAGTCCTAAACCACTGGCCCATCAGGGAATTCCCTATATTTTCTAATTTCCATTAAGATTCCTTTGATGACTTAAGATTTGTTTTAGTGTTTGATAAATTCCAAATGAGTGAATTTTTTTCATGTACCTTGTTGTGACTTATTTCTAAAAGGGGATTGTAGTAAGAAAATGTGTTCTGTATGGAACCACTTCTTTGAAATTAATGTTATCTTTAATAGACCCACATCCTAGTTCAGTTTGGCTACATCTTGGTCCCGACTCAGAAACTTCTGGGCACCTAGGTACTTAAATTCCAGCTATGCATAATTTATACCTTGGTTTTGCAAAAAGATTAGATTAATAGATTAGACTAAACTTTTTATTTAATAGAGTTTCTTATATTTCATTTCTGCCTCTGGAAATACTTGTTTTTATTTCCTGCCTGAAGTCGAGGTGTTAATGTACGTTCTCAGCTCTTGGACTCTGTTCTGTCCAAGCTGAAGCTTGAGGACAGGTGACTGCCTCGACTGCCAGTTTGTTTCAGCTTAGCCGATGGGCAGGGGTTCATGCTGTGCCTGCAGCTGCTTCCTTTCAGTGGCATTTGTTAATTAAGCTGTTTAATTTTACTTTCTTAAGGACTGGTTGAAGAAAAGGAAAGAAAGAAAATTTTAGTTTGTGGTTATACCGGGGTCTTTGAGCCTAGTGCTTACTTTGCGTATCCATTTCATTTTTGTTTTGTTTACAGAAAGTAGCATTGACTTGAAAGTTATCAAAATTAAATAATGAGTCAGAAATTAAATTTTATCCCTCCCCTAACGTCTCAGGTATTGGTAATTGAGGGGGTCTGGGCATCATGGTTTGTGTGGGGAGGCAGGTCTTTTTAAAAGAAAGAGTATCTCATCTGGGAAGCAGAAGACCTGTGTTCAGATATTGCCTCTCTGCCTTTTGTCAGGTGACTTTTGACAAGTTGTTTAGTTTCTGTGAGTCTCGGTGTCCTTACCTATAAAGTCTGGTATTTATAATCGCAGCCATTGAGGGTGTTTATGCAGCTACAGTGTAAAGCTTGGACAAATGTGAAGTGCCAGGATCATGATTTTTACCCGACTTACGTAGTGTTTTACTACTAAAGGCTAAGTCTTTTCCACTTATGTGTTTTCCCTGGTTTGTTTTTGAGCTGGTCTAGTCAGTTCATTCATTTGTTCAGCATTTATTAAACACCTGTCTTGTGCCTCATACAGTATTAAGCCCTGGTGATACAGACAAGAGGGGAGTGGGACTAGTTCAGGTCAGTGGCTGTGTCACAGCAGGGGCTCTGAGGACTGGAGGGCGTGTCCCCATTGATGGTCAAGCTCTGGTGTTGGCAGACTTTCTCTGTTAAAGGCCAGACGGTGAACACTTCAGGCTTTGCAGGCCGCATATCGCCTGTCACATTTTTTTTTTCCCTCTTTAACCCTTAACAAAAGTAAAATGCATTCTTAGCCAAGGAACCATACAAAAACTGGTTGTGGACCAGATGCAGTGGCCTCTGCAGGTTCTAACTGTCTGAAAGGATCTGTAGAAGTCGAGTGGAAAATGGGAAGCAGGAAGGGCCTTCAAGACAGGACCCGCCCTTTGCAATGATGTGGAGGCGTGAGGGGCCAGGGTTTGTGGAGCTGAATGTCTCTGTCAAATCTGGAGTACAGGACAGGTTGGGTAGAGGAGGAGGTGAAGTTGGCGTTATAGGCAGGATCAAAGCAGTTTGTACTTGATTCTGATATAGAACAGATTTGTGCGGTTGGAGGAGGTTTGGACTGGATCAGCGTGGGCGGTGTTACAGTAAAGCAGTTGAGAAGGGGGAGGAAGCACACGTTTGTCACTCAAGAAATGGCTGCCCGGTGTCACTTGCTAGTAAAGTGACGGGCAGAGTTCAGATGGTCAGCTTGTGTTCTTTTAATCATACAATTATGTTGTACAGATAAATGGAGAAAGCCTTGATCAAGGGCATGACTGAGGAACAGGAGAGAAGGGGACTGATTTGAAGCCCGTTTCTGAGTTAATCTCCAGGCCTCGACCAGGCAAATGACGCGGCAGGGCCGTGAGAGGGGTCCAGGGTAACTCTGGGACAGCTCCCAGATTTCTCCTGGGGTGACAAGTTCATGAAGCTCTCTTTGCTCTTGAGTTTACTAGGGATCACAGTTGCTTTGAGGCGGAAACATTGTTTCCTAGGTCCATGAGCCCCAGAAATTAAGTTGTAAGCAGAATTGTGTGTAAATGTATGTTGTTTTTCCCTGGGGAGAGAACTCTAGGGCTCTTGTTGGATTATTAAAAGGGAGCCCAGCACCCAGGGGTGTGGCTCCTTGTTGTTAGATTGTATACTTCTGGCACTCTGCAAAGGTTTAAGCTAATCATCTCAAATCACAGGGGTTTTACTTTAAATGTAATACATCCCAAACTGCCAGCTAAACCCCAAACACATGCAGCCCCTCCGAAGTGGAACTGTATCCCCAGCTTTTCCTCCCTTCCAGAGACAAAACAAGACACGTTTTTGGTACATAGCAGGCTGGCCAGGTGTGTGGGACTCCAACGGTCCTGGAATGTTTTCACCATGCTATTGTACGGTAGAGCTGAAGTTTACATACTGTTAGGCATCTCTTAATAGTCACATGGCTGTGAGAGATGGACAGGTGTCACCTTTAAGTAGGATTTGCTAGCACCAAAAATGTGTGTAGTTTCTTCCTAGGAATGTGTGACCTCAGGCCCCCAGCTAAATTAAGGCGGCCTAATCAGGCAGGAGGTTCTGAGGGCTCAGCGGTGACTTCCCAGGAGCTGTGCGCTGGCAAGACCTTTCCCTGGGCAAGGTTCATGCTTTACTGCACAAAGCCTAGAGATGTTAATTATTATTTCTGTCATTACTAGGGAGTTCAAGGAATTATTGCCTTTAGATAGAAGATATATGTTGCAGCCACACGCAATATAATTCACCACAAAACTGAAAAATCAGAATTTCTACACCAAAGTAAAGATGTCTCCAGAAGTGTGTCATCCTTGACACCTGTCCTAATGTTTTTATAAGGGACTTGAATAAAGATCAGGAGTCATGCTGGGAGACAGCTCCCTTTTAGGATCAGAATTTTAAAATATTTTGACAGGTGGTAATGAAGTGCTGAAATCAATAAGGTAAAATTAAAATTTATTAGGAATAAATGTAAAATGCAGACTTAAATCAAAAAAGATCAACTGAGAAAGTTGAAGATGGGTGAAATATGTCTTAACTGTACCTGTGTGTAGAAGACAGGGGGATTTAGTTGACTAAAACGGATTGTCAAACATTTCTGTAAAGGCACACAGTTTCCATAAAAGGAAATATCTTAGATTTTTCAGACTAATAGGCAAAATCAAGGATATTATGTAAATACTTCTATAAAAAGAGAGAACACAGAATTTCTACAAATTTTTCATGGACAGAATTCAAATTATAACTGAATATAATTTTTTTTATAATACAGGTCCACTAATGAGAAGAATGGGATTCTCTTCTGGGGGAGGAAGGGGATAACACTTTCCTTAATTGGAGTTTTGAAGTTACTGCTCCCTGTCATTGGAGTCAATTACAGATACTCGTCTCTTAATGCTGATCTGCCCAGGAGGTTTTATGTGTTTCACCTTTGAAAATGTCTTTATGCCGATAGGTGCTCTCAGATCCTGATACCAGTGCAGGAGTATATCATTTTAATTGAGCATATTCGTTGCTTGGAAGGCGTTTATAGAATCCTGTTAGGTTCTTTTTGATATTTGCCTTTTAGCATGTCATTGCAGATTAATCACTTCCAATTGATGGTTAGAGGGCGGCCTCAACTGCAGAGTTAAATGGATTTTGAAATATGTAAATTTTCATTATACTTGCATCAAGGTTCAAAAAATGCTGCTGTAGCTTAAACTCAGAAATGTAACTGCTGTGAATTTGTGTGGGAATGGAAATCTCGCTTGTCGTAACTTTTGATCGCATGGGGAGAGTGTAAAGAAGTGTGGTGTTACTTGTGATTCAAACATTGGCTGTCATTGAAATGACTTTACTGCAGTAGAAGTCTCTCATATAAGCACTCTTGTGCCTTGTAATTTTAGGTTGAATTCATTAAGAAATATTCTCAAGTCTTTAGCAACAGCTAATTTCATTGAATACAATTTTTCGATTAACAGTGATAATTGAAGGAAGGTCTTTTTCAGAAAAATTTCAGTCACGGCTCTGAGGTCAACAAGTCACAACTAAAACCTACCCCCAATCATTAAACTGCTGTATGGGAGGAAAAGTCAGGATGTTTCAGTGAAGTTCGCTGTTGATGCTACTGGTTCAGTAACACATAACAGATTAAAATACTTTGCACAGAGTACGTGCCGATGAAGAATACAATGAATAACCATAGTTTAAATAACTGTGTTGAAAAGCTTTACAGGTTTTAAGGCTTCCCTGGTGGCGCAGTGGTTGAGAGTCCGCCTGCCGATGCAGGGGACACGGGTTCGTGCCCCGGTACAGGAAGATCCCACATGCCGCGGAGCGGCTGGGCCCGTGAGCCATGGCCACTGAGCCTGAGCGTCCGGAGCCTGTGCTCCGCAACGGGAGAGGCCACAACAGTGAGAGGCCCGCATACCGAAAAAGAAAAAAGCTTTACAGGTTTTAAAAGCTGTAAATGTATAGCTTACATTTTCATAATCTTTGTAAATTTGTCCAGCCAACCCTTCTTCTGCTTCCCATGTATTTTTTAAAAAATATTTATTTATTTATTTGGCTGTGCTGGGTCTTAGTTGCAGTATATGGGATCTTTAGTTGTGACATGAGAACTCTTGGTTGAGGCATGCATGCGGGATCTAGTTCCCTGACCAGAGATCGAACCCGGACCCCCTGCATCGGGAGTGTGGAGCCTTAGCCACTGGACCGCCAGCGAAGTCCCTCCCCATGTATTTTTACTGTCATCATTTGTATTCCACTTCAGGTTTTACTAAATTAGTGTTTTCTCCAGTTCTTTGAAAATATTCTCACCTGTAGTTCCACATACACTATTCTTGGAGGCCAGTTCCTCAGTACCATTGGCTCCTTGAATAAATAGCCGAGCAGTGTGGGAACCATCTGTTGATGCATCAACAGCCAAGGAAAGCCACCCAGAATCAGTTGCCTTGTTCTTTAATTGATTATTGATGTTGTTTCCCACGTCCTCAACTCTTCGAGCAACTGTTCTTGCTGAAAGGCTGATAGTCTTAAGCAGGTTTGTTTTTTTCTCAGCACATTTCTTTGGCCGTGCAAACATCCGTGTAAACTGAGGGACTGTCTAGGATCTTGAGCAGAGAAGTGGTGCGTCTGATTGAGAGTCCGAGTCACGTGCGGCGTTGGGAACAGGCGCTGGGGTGGCCAGGGCGGGAGCAGGGAGGCCAGTGCTGTGTGGGCGTGGCTGCTGCCGTCATCTTTCGGCTCGGGTCAGCCTGGTGCTGGGGGATGTGACGCCAAGGGCAGTTTCGGGGCGACCAGATTGGGTGGGGAGCGTGGGAGGAAGGGTTAGGGAGGACACCCTCAGCAGCTGGCTGAGGGGGCGTTGACCGCGTGCGGAAGGGTCGTGTCGGAAGGCCACGCCTGAGCTTTGAGGGGTCTGCTGGGCAGTTTACGCCGCTCTCTTTGGCGACGTTTCACTGCTCTGAGCGGGCTAGCAGCTCAGAGCATACGGTGCATCTGTCACGGTTTGGTCAGGAAAACAGAAGCCACTCGACTTTTTTTCAATATAGGAACTAGAATCCATCACTTCTGTTGCTATAGGGCTGGCAGGGTTGAAGGTCAAGGAAGCAGCCATTACAGTGAGTGTGTCCCAGGAGCTCATCTGGAATCAGTAGTGATCTGGACAGTTGGAGCCGCTGCTGCTGATCTCAGTGGTTGAAGCAGGTGGTTCCTGGGGTCTCCCTCTGGGACCACTGGGAATTCTCTGTGGAAGCCACTCTAGCTCTTAGCTGCCACAGTTGGCGAATTCTTTTTTCTCCCTACGCATCGACCTGCAGCTATGCTTCTGCCCACAGCTGCCTCCTGAGAGTACTTTTCTCATTCATCTTACCAGTCTTGCACAAGTGCCTCTTACTAGTTACATCCAGCCCTGAGTCATGGCAGTAGGGGGTTTTGGGAAACCCAGTTCTGGCTTCTTCTCTGTGATGCACAGGAGAAGGTGGAAGGTGGTGGCTGCGATGCAGGGTTGACAGCAGTCCGTCCAGGACAACAACTGGGCAGCAGGTCTGAACTAGAGACGCATTTTAGAGTTAGCAGGAGACAGCATTCAGAGTGAGCTTGCCTGGGAGGTAAGCACAGCTAAGAGGAGAACAGACAGAGTCCTGGGGGCTCTGGAATTGACTGGTTAGAGAGAGGAGGAGGCACCTGTGAGCTGAGAAGAAAGCAGGGGAAGACGGCATCCTGGGAGCCAAGAGGAGGGGAGAGGAAGTGACCGACTCTTGTCAGGTGAGGCCAGAGTACTGACCACTGGATCGAGCAGTTTGGAGATTATTGGTGATCTTGGATAGAGAAGTTTCTATGGAGTGGTGGGGGCCGAAGCCCGTGGGTTTAAGAGATAAAAAGAATTTGTGATATTGAGTATATTGGGTGTGTGCTTGTTTATGGGATTATTTGCATAATAGCTGCTTTAAGGGCTGTGTGGGCTAATTCTAACATCTGTTTCATTTCAGTATTGACTTATCTTGATTGTCTTTTCCCATGGGAATCAAAGTGTGCCTGGCTCTGCCTATGCCGAATATATGTGGGGCACATCCTCCACATTTAGGGTATTTTGTTAGGGGCTCTTTGTCATATTTAAATCTGCTAATCTGGTGGCGGTTTGAATTCCAGTCTCCTTTCCTAATCCACCTGCTACTGTGTACTTTTCATTAAATAGCTTCTGCAGTTGCTCCATCCAGGTTTACTTTGCTGTCTCCGGGAGAGACAGGATAGAGTGTGCTTTACTCCTCCTTACCTAGATCTGGGACCCTGCACTTGTGCACTGCTTCCATTGTGCCGGGAATGATGGTTTCTGGTTTCGTCTGGGCCATTAATGTCCAAATGACTGTCCCTTGATCAGTTACCTCTCTTGGTCCCTACAGGAGATGCTCCTTCTAATTACTTCCTGAATTTGGTTCATAGGTCCTTCTTTTGGTGTCTCACTCAGGTAGACAAAATGACCCTTAGATATACCGTAATAACCATTAGTTCTTTTGAGTATGATTGAAGGGTTGACTTGTCTTGAATATATTAACTGTGCTATTAATTAATTTGAGTAGAATAGTGTTTTGTTAATGTTTTTAAGCCTTTTGCACAGTAGAATTTTCTGGGAATGTTATTCGCAGTGCAAAACAGAGCAGTGGTTAAGAGCATGGACTTTGGACAGATTTTACTTTGAGTCTCAGATCTGATCCTTCCTCCCTGTGTGATGGTGACGAGGTTACTTAAACTCTAATTTTGTTATCTCATCTGTTAGGTAGAGATTATCATAACTCTTACAAATGTGGTATAACATAGTTCGTACACGGCTAGTCATATAAATAAATAAGGAAAGAATCAACCTGATGTTCAACAAATACAGTTCCTAACAATGTAGATATTTCTGTCGTGGGAATTTGAAGGCTAATGTTTTTTTTCTTTTTTTTTAAAAGATTTATTTTTATTTATTTAGGCTGCGCCGGGCCTTAGTTGCAGCATGCATGCCGGATCTAGTTCCCCCACCAGGGATTGAACCCGGGCCCCCTGCATTGGGAGCGCGGCGTCTTACCCACTGGACCGCCAAGGGAAGTTCCTGAAGGCTAATCTTAATCATTCTCCGATTTGGTTTGATCAGTTTCTCCAAGAACTGGAAGGCAGTTTATATTCACCATTCACTCTGCAGGCGTAATAGGCACTCTGTTATTAGTGTTGCTGTTAATAGTGTTTTTTCTGAGTTTAGTGACTTCACCTCTTCTCTCTTGTTAATGTATTCACTTAGTCATTAGTTTAGTACCAGGCATCTCAGAGATGCCTGAGACACTGCATCCCAACCTGTGAGCAGCACCACAGTCTAGTATTAGAATATTTTTGGCTAGAAAATTAGTTTGAAGCATAAAGAAGCTTTTGTTTGCCCAGATGATTTTCATAATCATATTCACATTCTTTATATATTTTTGGTTTTTCAGAAAGTTACTTCTGATCTAGTATTTTTTAGAATACAGGTTGCAGCTTGCCTACGTACAAAACTGTTGGTAGACTGAGCTTAGAGGAAGGGCAGCCTGTGTGAAATGGTTGTATATTTTGGACACTGGAGACCGTCACAGTTAACTTAAATTGTTACGATGTTATGGGTTAAGAAATAGTGGGTTTCGGCCTTATTTAGCACTTAGCATCAAACGACCAATTCTTCTCCAGGAGTTCAGCCTACATGCTTAATTTGAGCCAGATAACTTATAATTTGTCAGTGTGTCATGTTGAATGTTACTCAGCTTTAGGAAGAGTTTTTCTGCTGTGCTTGCTTTGGAAAGCCCAGATCATGTTCATTGTTTTAACAGTAATATTATCTGGTTAATTTGGGAAACCAGGATAGCATCATGATTTTAAAAGTGCTGTTAAGCTAGTGTTTGAATCCCTGATCTCTCCCTTGCTTGCTGTGTGACCTTGAAAATTTCCTAATTTCTTTCAGACTTAGCTTTCTTATGTGTAAAATGGGAACACTGATAGTAACCAGCTAGAGGCGTGGGGAGCTAGTACCTATAAAGCTCTTAGGAGAAAGGCTGTCATTGTATGATGATTAGGGCTGTTATTGAGACTTACTGAGAGATGGATGTTAGAAAGCTGGCCACGTTGGATTGTGCATTGAAATGGGGACGCTGCAAGCAAGGTGATGGAAGGAAATATTGTACCTGTTAGTGACACACAGATTTAGAGTGTGAGACTGGTGGGAAATTTTAGTTTGCGTGTTAGAAAGGGAAAGGGGTTCAGAGCAGCCCAGGTGTCTATTTATACCCATCATAAAACACACCATTCATGCCCAAAATGTAGAGAGTATCCATCTTACAAATATCTTCAGGGACCTGGCAGTGTATTTTATTGTATAGTGAGACAAGCTTAGTTTCTGTTTATCTGTCTGGAGTAAAAGATTTTATTTATGTATTTTAATTATACAGTTTGGGAAATATCTAGTTTTCTGCTCTATTTGAACTAGTTCAAATTTTTATGCTTGTATTTTATCAGTTTTGTAGTTAAAATGCATAGCTTCATATTCTTAATAAAGATAGATCGGCTCATGTGATAAACAGGAGTGCTGGAACTCAGCATGCACTGGGTCTCCCACTGCTAACATGGCAAGTGAGCAGGCCTCATGTTGCTTCAAATGAAATGTTGTTACTTCCTTGAATTCTCCTTAAAATACAGTATGAAGCAAAGAGCAGTTATGACGCACTCAAAATCTAGTGTATCCGTTCATTTATTCAGGCATTATCACTCGTGCATCGAGTACATGTTTACCGATCAAGTACTCTACGTGTTTGATACAGTGTATACTGTTGGGTATATAGTGGTGAACAAAAGCCAGACCTGGGGAGTGTTTTGCCTTTCACAGCAAGAAGAAAGCCAGTTGTAAGAGACTTGCATTTCAATGAATGGAGTTTTCAGGTTTGTACTCTTCTAATAGAAAAGAGGTTAAAAACAAACAAGAAAAGCAAAGAAAAGGCAGAGGGCCTCTAAAGAGCACATGTTACTTACCTCCTGCCACTGACTGGAGTTTTTTTGACCTTAACTTTGGTTTTATTTAATAGTGTGTCGGTCCTGAGGCTGCAGAGCTGAAAGAGGCTGCCATTGTCCCTAGAATCTTGCTGTTTGGGTGGAGGGAGAGGCTGACAGATTGGGTCGGATTTAACATCCACTCTAGTAAGCATTGTTAAACCGGAAGCTACACCCCAAGGGTCCTTGGGGACAGGGCCGTGTCTCCCCTGTTGACTGATGTGTATTCCAGTGCCCGGTACCATGCATGGCATGTGTCAGTCATTCCAGAGATCCCTCTGTCAGTGATGGGATGCTGGGGGAGTGCAGGAGAGAGGGACGTGGCTCCCTCCAGGTGTGCATCCTGGTTCAGCCAGGGCAGGAATATCCAGGTGGAGGGACCTGCAAATGGCATAGAGGTGTGAGGGAGGGCACATGTGTTCTGTAAACTGGAAGTAGTTTACCTTTGCTGGAGTGTAGGATTCCTAGGAGACTGATGTTGAGAGATGTTAGGACTCTGGAGAGTTAGATTGGGCTTGATCAATAAGGGCCTCATGTCATAACGTGCAGGAAGCCAGATTCCCTAACGCCCAGGCTGACTGACACTTTTCATATTACATAATGCATGCCGTGTCAAAAAGCATCATCCTGTCTCGGGGTACCAGTCCATTAGTGATGACTTGCCTATTGAAATTCTGTGAGCCTTTGGTGAACTTCTCATCTTTTGGGGAGGATGAGGATATAGAATAAATATTTGTTTTCTCAGGAATAAAAATAGTTTAGACTCTTGAAGGCCAAGCAAAGTCTGTATGTCTTTGACTTCTGGTTCGCTAGAAGCGTGCCAGGTATGTAAGAGTAGGTACTCAGTACGTGAATAAATGCAGAAAGATCCTTGCTCTCATGTGCACTGCTGTAGCAAGCATTACACTGGGTTCTGGAGCGTGATCGCTGAGAAATGGCCCTCTGCAAGGTCTCCAGGCCAGTGAGGGGCAGAGAGAAGCAAGTCATTGGTGATGGGACAACAGGTGAGTACGTTGTAGAGAGATGCACAGGGTAAGTGTGATGGATAGTCACCTTCCTCTGACCACTGAATCCCGCGTTCTTAGTTCTTTTTATGCCTGCTGCTTATTTTCCCCATACTTTCCGATAGCCTTTTAGTAAATCTTCCACAAGGTCAGTCACATAGACTCTTCACATTCTCTTTCTGGGATATGATTTCCTGGAGATCTCTGTTTTCTTCTTTTCTGAGCTGGTTGCTCCTTACGCCTTTTCCTGTGGTGTTGCCCCTGGATGTTCCTTTGCTCTCATCCTTTGGCTTTTCTGCAGAGTTGAGTTTCATGTTTGTGGTATCGCTTGTGTGTGTGTTTCTTGACTGACTTCTTCGTTTGGGTGGCGCATACCATACAGAGGTGAATCACTTTAGAAAGGTGGTCCAGTGTCTTTGGGCAGGTGCGGCAGCCTTCCACATTCCTTTCTCACGAGGCACGTTGCTCTGACTGTCCTGTCCTGCCGCGCCGCGCAGCTCCCGTTCTGGAACCTCCTTTCACTGTCGCCCTGGAGATGCCCTTATCTCTGCATCCACGCTCGTGTTTGTCCATGGCTTCCTCCTACTTTGTTATGCTCACATTTTGGTGGAGGACTTGCTCCAGTGGCTTCCTGAGGTAGGACGCTTAAGAGGCAGAAAGGTGGAGAGTGAGCGGGATGGAGAAGGTGATTGGTGGTGTGGCCGGTGTGGAGTTCTGTGTTGGCATCGCTCTGCTCCGTTGCCTCCTGTGCGCCATGTTACTGGTTTTCAGTTCAGAAGCTTATTCTGATTTTTTATTCTTTGTATGTAACTTTTTTCCTTTCCATCTTTAGAAGCTTGTAGGAATTAAAAAATTTGTCCAAGTCTTTTTAAATGGCATGAAGTGTGGGTCTCTTTTCATCTACTGTTCTGCTTGTCTAGTGGGGACCTTCATTCTGGTAACTTTTATCCCTCAGTTATGGGAAAATTTTTTCAAGTTATTGTGCTGAAGATTTTCTCCCTTCTGTTTCCTTGTTCTGTCTTTCTGGAAGTCTTGTTATCCACAACTTGGGTGTTATAGACAAGTTCTGTAATTTTCTTATTTGCTTTCAGGGAAATGTCTTCAATTTGACTTAACCTTCTTCTTTAGTTTTTTATTTCTGTGCTCAGGTTCTTTAATATCCAAGAGTACTTTCTCCAGTAGGTCTGTGTCTTTATTCCTGTCTTACCCCTAGGTTCTTCAAGACATTTATTTTTTCTAAATTCCATATATATGTGTTAGCGTACGGTATTTGTCTTTCTCTTTCTGACTTACTTCACTCTGTATGATAGACTCTAGGTCTATCCACCTCATTACAAATAGCTCAATTTCGTTTCTTTTTATGGCTGACTAATATTTCATAGAACATCCTGTTTTTGTTTATTGATTGCAGTGTCTTCTTATCTCTAGGTTATTGATTGTATAGTTTCTGTTTCTTTCAAGTTATTTCCCTCCTTGCTTCCTTCCCTCCCACCCCCCCACCCCCATCCTTCCGTCTGCCATGGACTGGGCCTTTTGACTTTTACATCAGGATGTTCTGGGTGGACCATTTGTTGGGGAATCCCCAGTGTATCTTTAGGTCTTTCCCCTTGGCCTGAACAGATTCCCCAGACTCTTATCTGTAGAATTCTGGGGGCTGAGTGGGTGGGTGGTGGGAAGCTGAAGCATCCACCGTTGAGTTATGTACGCTGATGAAGTCCGCCTGTGTTAGTGCAGCTGGACAGGGGGACTTCAGTCCAGAGACCACGGAGTGACCATCCAGTCTGTGTCAGAGACGGTGTTGAGGTTCTGGCTGTGGCTGAAGCAGCTTCACCTGCTCCTCTGTGTTTAGGCCTCCACCTTCCTCACCCCCAGTTGTCTGCACAGGTGCTGCCAGTTCTGAGCCTTCTGGGATACCGATGTGTAAATGGAATTGGGTCTTAGTTTTTTCCACTGCTGGCTTAGCATCTGGCTTTCTTGGCCTGCTGAGTCATTTACTATGCTTACAGTCTTTCATAGTTTCCGTTTCCTCCAAGATTTTTCTTATTTGTTTTGTTTTGGTTTTTATCTTCCATGTGAGAAACTTTTCTCACAGCTTCCAGAATTCCCTTTCTTTTTCTCCTTTCAGTTCTGCCTGAGCTATGTTTTGTTTTTAAAATTTTTTTATATCTCTTTAGTGTGATTTTGGTGGGAGAGGATGAAATAGATGTATATATTGTTGGTGATCTTACCCTGAACTTATTCGCTAACTTTGTGACTCATTAATATATGCTTCTTGATATGCTTTAATAGTTTTCAGTTTTGCACATTATTTTCTTAACTGGAGTGTAGGTTTGAAGACAGGGACTTGATAACATGTTTTTATCCCTCATTCCAGGTCTGGCACGGTATGCGTGGTAGGTATTGAAGCTGACTGAGGGGATGAACACAATAGAGCTTTGAAGAAGCGGTGGCAAAGACGGTTTTATAAACGCACGTTGTCTTTTCTTGTCAGGTTCTTTCTGACCCCTATGGAAAGAGGAAAGAGAAACTAGGAGTATTTGTAAATCGTCGTTTGACTTCGTCACAGAGTTATGGCGGCCTTCTGAACTGTGAGTCTGATTCTCTTGCCACACTTGTGTCTTGGTTTTTTGTTTTGCTTTGATTTTTCTTTCCCCTGTCTTAGGGTTTCTTTGACACACAGTAGAAACTAACAAAAGGTAGTGAATTTTGCAGAGTGAGGGAGAGAAGAAGCAGAAGTTATTTAGTGCCTTCTCTGTGTAGATACTGTGTATATATTTTTGCTGAGGTAGCGTAATAATAATGATTAACAACAACGGTAACGTCGCGCGCTTTAAAATAGTGCCTGGTGCCTTATAAACACCGAGTTATAGCTGCTGGTGGTGCTCGCAATAACCCCGCGAGTGAGGCCGCTCCTCGCCCCTCTTTCACGTTTGCATAACTTAAGTACAGAGAGGTTAAAGGTTACTAAGCTAGTAAACGCAAAGCTGGGATTCAGACTCAGTCTGGTTCAGAGCTTGTGCCCTTTACTCTGGTACCTGATTCTCATGGGCTCTGGATTCAGATGGCAACTTAGCTACTTACTAACTCTTGACTAGCTACCTAAACCTAGCTTTCCCATCCAACAGACACGGTGTTTTGATAGCACCGTGGTGAGAGGTGTGTAAGGTGCTCAGCACTCACAGATGTTAGCAGTTACTCCGTGGGAGTTTTCCCGTTTTAATGAGAGGAAGACTGGGCTCTTTGTAATTTGTAACTTCGGAATTTGTTTTATGCTCCACCGCTGGGAAGTTGTAAACTTGAGATTCTATCCCAGTTTGTCATTTCCAAAGACTGCTCTTTCTGGTTAGTTTAGTGGTAAATCAAGGACAGACAGTTGGTAGACGATTCATACATCTCTCCTGGGGTATTGGCATTGGTAAGCACTTTGTTGTACCAATATGTTGTGTCGGTAAAAGCCTCATGAACTTGGACTTCATGGATTCAGTATTCATGACAATTTATAACTGTGTTGAATTTCACTTTGGCTGGTGTCCTTGTCTTGGATGTCCGAGTGGCAGGGCCCTGGTTGTTTTTCCATTTCCTTCTGAAGGTTAGCTCACTTTCCTCCTTTGTTCTCTTTCTTCCCAAGCCACTTCTGTTTCTACGGAGGCTAGGTATTAGGGAAGGGAAATTATGTCATGCAGTTTCAATTTCCTAGCAAGGCCCGTAAGTCTTACTCCTGTTTTTCCAATTCCCGCTGCTCTTCACTGGCTGCCAGAGTGAGCCTCTTCTGCATGGCTGTGCCAGGTGTGATTGTGCCGCAGGTCGTGAGGTGACAGCCTTGTTTCATTCCCTCCTCCCAGTCCAGATGATATGTTTCTTCCTGTAACTGTAACATTTATTTGGGTGAAAGTCTGTTTCCTAGAGTCTTCGAAATAAAAAAGATTTTATTTCACCTCTGCATCTTTTCTGCTTGACCCATAGGTGGTTTTTGCTAAATGCTGAATGAAGGAATATTTAATGCTTGGCACAAAATAAGTTCTCTTAGTAGATCCAAACAAGAGGCAGAATATCAAGTGTAGCTTTTCAGCAGCATTAGTGCTTAAAAATATCTCATCTTGGTACAGCACAAGACGGTTACATGAGGGGGCAGTATTTAGTAGAAGTTACTCAAAAATCTTCTTCTTGATATAGTACGCAGTGGAAGAAAAGCCTGACGGGAGGGTGGTGAGATGCCAGGCCAGCTCCTGATGGACCAAGAGCCTCTGCCCCAGCTCCGTGGAGCTTTTAGCACCAAGGCATAATCTACTGATTCTGCGTTGGCTCTTTTTTTTTTCTCCCCCAGTATTTGAAAATATATAAGCCTAGGAAAATAACCTTCTAACCAGTGTTCCTGTAATTGTTTCCCCCAGCTCCAGACAAACAGTCAGACCACATGAGTAATTCTGGCCTCCCCCAGAGTGAGTCCAGAGCTGTGATGCTGAGGTCCAGGCCCCTGGATCTACCTGAGTGCCCCATCATAAGCCCCTGGCCCGCCTGAGCCCCTGCAGAATGGCTCTGCTCCCGAAGCTGCTTTGCCAGAGCTGGCTCTTGGTTCTTGCTGTGTTTTGGGGTGTTGGGCTAGAAGGCAGGGACTTGGGATGGAGGAGTTTACAACCGCAACCCTAAGAAAGCAAAGCAAAGTTTTGGAGAAGCGGAGTTGCTGAAATATGTATGGAGATCATTTTCAGGGTTAATGGTTTGTGGGAAGGTGGTAGACAGAAGGAAGGCTGCCTTGAGACCCTCTGAAGACCCCCATTTTGTGAATAAAGACACCTTTTAAGCATCTCGTGCCCCCCTCCTGGAGGCCCCTGGAATCCTCCGCGTTAGACGTTTCTTTTAGCGTTTGCATCCATGTTTCCTAACTATATTTCTGTACTAGTCAGGAGTCACTGATGCATCAATTTTAGAAGAAGTTACATTTTCAACTTTGCTATATAGTTAAATCATAATTTTTGTTTAGACCCATAATTTAGTTTTTAATTTTTCTTGACTTTGTAAACATTGCTCACTGTTGAGCCAGTTAATTCAGTGTGATTACGTTTCCTTTTTTGTTCAACTTTTTGTTTTCCTGCTTTCTTGGACCTCTAATGGCCACATTTGTTTCCTGTTTGCTTAATATTCTTAAGTCTGGCTAAGAGTTCTCACCTTCTCTACTAGCTCTGTAAGTAAGGCTGATCAAGTATTTTAATTCTGTCTCTCCCCCGGACACACCTGCCCTTTCCCTGCCTCCTCTGGACAGATGTTCCTCCTGCCTGCTGGGAACGGTGCCTGGCTTGAAGAACATAGGGCAGATGGGGCAGGAGCAGGGAAACAAGGTAGAAACGTTGATGGAGAAAAGTATGGTGGGAAGTGCAGAGGGAGGGGACGACTGTCTTCCTGGGGGAGCCTGCAGGGAAAGAGAAAAAGGGCTGGCTGTGGCTGTGGAAGGGCATTCCAGGTAGAGAAAGTGCAACAATAAGCACAGAGATGGACCTAGATTGTACAGAGACTGTACATATTAACCGAGTTACAGACTCTACCCTTAAGAGATTTAAACAGGTTTACATGGGAAATGTGATTCAGATTGTTAAATGTCTGATGTAAATTTTTAATGTTGTCCTAAAACCTGAGCATAGGAGATATCAGGACACTTGAATCCAAGTGATAATCTTAAACTGTTGATTTCATGTATTGATTCATGGAAAAAAATCCTTATAGAGCACCTGTCACAAAAAATAAAATTGGCATCTGGCTGTCCAGACCAGTCATTGGCGCTGGACTGTGCTGAAGCTACGCTCCGTTTGTCAGGCAAGAACAGGGCATTTAAGAAGCTGTTCCAGAAGCTGTTCCACATTTGGCTGCACTGGGCATGTGGCAAGCGGAGTGGGTGGAAGATGTCACTGAGGTGTGTAGGCACCAGTCTAACTTGTATGGCATAGCTGTAGCATCCTGGAGGAAAGTAAGCCGTTCGTGATGAGGTCATGCGAGACCAAGGGTGATTAGATGAGGTCCTTTTGCAAAGAAGTGTCAGTGCATTTGAAACGCTGAGGCAAAATCGTAAGAAATAAGGTCCACAGAGGCTTTCATGATTGCCAGCTCCAGGACACCTCTTATGTAAACACCTGGTAGTTTTCACGTGTGGTCGGGACCCTGCACCTGCATTTAGTTCAGTGCGTCCAGTGTGTGCACGTTACCTGCTGCGTGAGCCTCCAGTTCCATACGCACAGCTCTCTGAAGAGTGCATCTTTATCTTTCCAGTCTCACGTTGTGATTCAAGAACTTTGGGTGAATGTAATAATCATAATAGCTGCCATTTATGTGTCAGTCGTTGTGTGAGTTAGAAGATTATTTAATTTTTTATAGTAATTCAGGAACGTAGCAGTTACTATTCACGTTTCGTAGATGAGAAACGGGACTTAGAGATGTTAAGAAACTTGCCCGAGGTTTCATATGGTGGTTATCGAGTTCTCAGGTTCCTTTGCAGTCAGCCTTAGCCCTTGGCGCTCCTGCATGTGGGTCGTGCTTTCATAGCGAGGAGTCGTGCTGCCTGCTCAACTGCCCGCGGACCTTCCCGCAGCGCTGTGCTTCCTTCCTGTGCTGTCAGCCACGGGTCGACCACGGTGCGTGTATTCAGCGTGTATGTATCGCCATGCTGACTTGCGTTACCACTGTATCTGCAGAGCTCTTCAGGTAGTTGCCACTCAGGTGTTCCTGGCTCATACTACGGAAGGAGTGAGGTTTCAGCAAATACTTGTAAAAATAGGGAAATTGGTTCATTCCTGTCCGTAAAAGTAGGGAGACAACTTTTCCTGTGGTTTTTACATTCAGAGTAAGGAGAGGAAGGGATTTTTTTTCTTTCTACCTGTTTTGGCATATCATAGATATTTTTTTTAGGGGGGGCAAGTAGGGTGTTGGGAATTGGGATGGTAAGGAAGCATTTTAGATTTTTGTCTACTCATGAATTCTAAGTGGCTTATCAAAATATGCAGACTTTTCAGCATTTCTTCTTTGATTAACTGTATATTAAAAAGAGGATAGATGTCTCACTAAAAAGAACAAAAATTTGCCACTTGCAGCGACGTGGATGGACTTGGAGGGCATTATGCTAAGTGAAATAAGTCAGACAAAGAAAGACAATACTGTATGTTATCACTTACATGTGGAACCTGAAAAAATACAACAAACTAGTGAATATAACAAAAACAAAAAAGCCTCACTGATGTAGAGAACAAACTAGTGATTACCACTGGGGAGAGGGATTGGGGAGGGGCAGTATAGGGGTAGGGGAGTAAGGGGTACAAACTATTAATAAAATAAACTACAAGGGTATATTGTACAACATGGGGAATATAGCCAATGCTTTATAATAACTGTAAATGGAGTATAACCATTTACAGGTTATAATCAGGTTATATTTACAGCCCTGTGAATCAGGGCTTCCCTGGTGGCCCAGTGGTTAAGAATCCGCCTGTGAATGCAGGGGACACGGGTTTGAGCCCTTGTCCGGGAAGATCCCACATGCGGTGGAGCAGCTAAGCCCCTGTGCCACAACTACTGAGTCTAGGGCTCTAGAGCCCGCGAGCCACGGGCACCTAGAGCCCATGCTCCGCAACAAGAGAAGTCCACGCACTGCAATGAAGAGTAGCCCCTGCTCGCCGCAAGAGAAAGCCCGTGTGCAGCAATGAAGACCCAACACAGCCAAAAATAAAATAAATTAATTAATTAAGAAGAAATTGTGAATCACTATATATTGTAACCTGTAACTTATGTAATATTTGTACAGCAACTATACTTCAGTTTAAAAAAAAAGATGTCTCAATAAACCCTTCAATTGAAAAAATGGCCAAAAGGTTTGATTAGGCCTTTCATCCCCTTCATATGGATAAGAATAAGCACACAGAAAGATGCTCAGCATCGTTAATCATTGGGAAATGCAGATGACAACCACATTGAGATACCATTGCAATCCTATTAGAATGGCTATAGCATTAAAACAGAACAAGACAACACAGGGTGACAGTGCCCAGTGACAAAGCTGTGAAGCAGTTAGAACTCTCTTGCTTTGCTGGTGGGGATGCAAAGCGTTATAACCACTTTGGAAAACAATTTGGCAGTTTCTTATAAAGTTGAGCATATACTTATCATACAGTCCAGTAATCCTACTTGGAGGTATTTACCCAAGGGAAATGAAAATTTATGTCCATGTGTATGAATGTTTATAGCAGCTCTATTCATAATCACTTAAAATGGAAAACAACTCAGATGCCCAACAACTGGTAAATGGATGAGCAGGTTGTGGTCCGCCCTTACGGTGGAATCCTATTCAGCAATAGGAAGGAATTAACCACTGACATAGGTGGCAAAATGGGTGAATCGCCAAAGCATTGTACCAAGTGAAAACACAAAGCGCTAATATAACTTTGATTCCACTTATACAACATTTTGGTAAAGGCAAAGCTCTGAGAATAAAAATTAGGTGAGTGGTTGCCTAGGGCTGAGGGTGGGAGAGACCTGTGTACAGAAGGGCATGAGAGCACTTCCTGGGGTGATGGAAAGAGGCCGTATCTTCCATGGCCATACAACTGAGTATGTTTGTCAGAACTCACTGAACTGGAGGTTTTTCTGTATGGAAATCATACACCAAACTTAAAAAAAAATAAGATAGTTGACTTCTGTGTATATACATACAGATAGATATTGCACACACTTCAGCTCAACTTTTCTTTCAAGCTGGATTTAATTTTACTTTTCTGGATGAGGTATCCTGGACGTTTAAGTGAAATAGATCTTAGCATAGACACTACCTTGAAGTCCTTGGCTGATTTTTGTATGCTTATTTATTCACGACCTCTAAAGACTTTATAACGTGGCTTGTCTTCGTATAATACAATTGTATATTACAGATGTCATGTAATTAGCATAAGTAAAAGTTGTTTTAAAAGTTAAATTATTTTAGGATTCCTTCCATGTTGTTCAAGCTCTTGTAGCTCTGGAGAAAATAGTTTTACCGGCTTTAAAAATTAATACGAACTGTTTCCTCAGATTAATGGGACAAATTTATTTTATTTTTTAAATATTTATTTATTTATCTATTTGGTTGCACTGGGTCTTAGTTGCAGCAGGCGGGCTCCTTAGTTGCGGCTCAAGGGCTTCCTCCTTAGTTGCGTCTTACTGGCTCCTTAGTTGTGGCATGTGAACTCTTAGTTGTGGCATGCATGTGGGATACAGCTCCCTGACCAGGGATCGAACCCGGGCCCCCTGCATTGGGAGCGCAGAGTCTTAACCACTGCCCACCAGGGAAGTCCCGAGACAGATTTAATTATGCAGTCTTCATCTCTTCTGTTTAGTCAGCTATAATTGTAGGGTACAGTTAGTTATATTTTACACTGCTAGAAATAATAAGAACATACACAGAAAATAATACACATTAGCTTTACTGAACTTAAGACTTAATTGTGACTGTAAATACACTTTCTTAAAAGTATGTAAGAGAGTTGCTTGTTATTACTTTGTGGTGCCTTTTGATGTCCTCCAGAGCTGTTATTTAGCACTTTTTCCCAATAGGCCCTTGCTTAAGAAAGGCTTGTATAGGGCAGGGAGGGAAATTAAAGTGGAAAGTTGTGTGTGTTTTAATTTTTATTTAAAAATAAAAGTTTGTTGGGCTTCCCTGGTGGCGCAGTGGTTGGGAGTCTGCCTGCCGATGCAGGGGACGCGGGTTCGTGCCCCAGTCTGGGAAGATCCCACGTGCCGCGGAGCGGCTGGGCCCGTGAGCCATGGCCGCTGGGCCTGCGCGTCCGGAGCCTGTGCTCCGCAACGGGAGAGGCCACAGCAGTGAGAGGCCCGCGTACCGCAAAAAAAATAAAAAAATAAAAGTTTGTTTGACTTTAGAAAATAAGAAGGCCGCTATTTTAAATGATGAGCTCTTCATAATTTTAGGATGGGAGGATACTCCACTGTGTGGTTATAATAGAATCGGTGATAAAATGAGGCTGGTTTTTGTTCCTTTATTGCACGTGCCCCTCTGTGTTTGAGACCCACCTTACTCTTCCTTAGAGATGTAAACCACTGGGTGCCCAGACCTGCTCACCGCAGCCCCTGCCTGCTGCCCTTTGTATGGAGAGCATATGCCAGAGATCTGCTAGTAGCCTTCTTGATAGTATATTGAGGGACAGAAGAGAGATTGGAATTGTTCTGCTTACATTTTGCTGTCTGGCTCCATCCCTGTGTTTTTCTCTGGAATCTGCACTAACTTAACCCTGGTTCTGAAGTCTGAGAAGAGGGCTGGGATGCTTCTTACAGTTAACGGTGTTTCTGGGTGCTGTCAGTGGTCCCTTTGTGTGGACGCGGGAGGGCAGTTTTCCGGGTGCTCCCTCTGGTTGGGATCATGTGTCGTCGTTGCACCACACGTGTGGAGTGTAACTGCCGTGTACAGTGTCTTCTAAGAGGTTTCAGTGTGACTCACTGTTCAATTGAAAGGTTATTGTATATGCAGAATAGAAAAAAAATAGTGGAGTGTACACTTAAAAAATATGTAACCATATTTATTATATTTTTCAAAAGGATACTTAACAGGTCTTCTTAAACAAAATGTACTAAAAGATATTAAACTCAGTTTTATCTTTTCTGGGTGATGGGATCTGCGGTATGAACACTTGTCGATTTCAGTACGCCATGACACAACTTTTGCCTTTTTCGTCAATATCATACCACTAGGTTGGCGCCTCTGAAAGCCCCTCCAGCATCCTTTCTAGTTTGCTGCTCCTTGTTTTGTTTCTTAAATTTTTAAAAATTGAAGTATAGTTGGTTTACAATGTTTCAGGTGTCTAGCATGTTTTCTTTTTTTAAATGAAAAAATTCTTTTCTTTCATGGAAAAGTTGTAAGATGCAGTATAGGGAATTCCCAAATACTGTACTTCACCTAGATTCACCAAATATTAAACTAACATTTTGTTACATTTGCCTGCGTGCCTTCCCTGCCCCATCCCCGTTTTCCTCTTCTCTCCCTCCCCATCGCTCCCTGCCCTCTCTCTCTGTCCCTCCATATATATATGTGCACATACACACACATATATTTACTTTTTTTTTTTTAAAGAGGTTTCTCCACAATGCTATCCTTTTTTAAAAAATTAATTAATTTTATTTTTGGCTGCGTTGGCTCTTCATTGCTGCGCACGGGCTTCCTCTCGTTGTGGCGAGCGGGGGCTACTCTTCATTGCGGTGCGCAGGCTTCTCATTGCAGTGGTCTCTCCCATTGCCAAGCACGGGCTCTAGGCGTGCGGGCTTCAGTAGTTGTGGCACTCGGGCTCAGTAGTTGTGCCTCGTGGGCTCTAGAGCGCAGGCTCAGCTGTTGTGGCACACGGGCTTAGCTGCTCTGTGGCATGTGGGATCTTCCCGGACCAGGGCTCAAACCTGTGTCCCCTGCATCGGCAGGAGGATTCTTAACCACTGCGCCACCAGGAAAGTGCCCATATATTTACTTTTTACCAAGGCCTTTGAGAGTAGGTTGCAGCCGTCACGCCCTCTATCCCCTTAAATACTTCGGTGAGTATGTGCTAAGAACAATATGACCGTGATATAATTCATATAATTATCAGATTTACAAAATTTAACATTGCCTTTGCAACCCAAACACTTATCAAAATGTAGACCATTGTCGTGTCGTTGTTGAACCCAAGTTCATGTGCCCAACTCACTGTGAGGCCAAACAAACCAGAACGTTGGAATTTGAAGAACAGAACGGTGTATTGCAGGACCAAGCAAGGAGACCAGGCAGCTCGTGCTGAAAAGACCTGAACTCTCCGATGGTTCTTGGGGAAGAGTTTTTATAGGTAAAACTCGCGGGGAGGGCTGCAGGATGTGTAACCATCCTCTGATTGGTTGGTGGGGAG
Organism: Neophocaena asiaeorientalis asiaeorientalis; assembly: GCF_003031525.2. Lineage (NCBI taxonomy): Eukaryota > Metazoa > Chordata > Mammalia > Artiodactyla > Phocoenidae > Neophocaena > Neophocaena asiaeorientalis. The sequence continues at coordinate 20,969,062 of NW_020172779.1, read as the reverse complement.
GTAAAAGGGTGGTGTTCAAGGAATTTCAGTCATCAGTCTTCTGCTTCCAACCAGTCTGGGGTCTATGTGCTTCTGCTCAGCCTGAAGATAACATCTTCCACCTGGGTGGGGCCCTTAGTTCCTGTAGAAGCAGTCAGAGATCTGTATCAGATTGTTAGGTATATCCCTTGAGGAGGAACCAGGACCCTGGTTTATCACTGCATTATTCTTTCTTTCTTTTTTTTTAATATATAAATTTATTTATTTTATTTATTTATTTTTGACTGCGTTGGGTCTTCATTTCTGTGTGCGGGCTTTCTCTAGTTGCGGTGAGCAGGGGCTACTCTTCATCGTGGTGCACGGGCTTCTTATTACGATGGCTTCTCTTGTTGCCGAGCACGGGCTCTAGGCACGCGGGCTTCAGTAGTTGTGGCATGCAGGCTCTGTAGGTGTGGCGCAAGGGCTCAGTTGCTCCGTGGAAATGTGGGATCTTCCTGGACCAGGTATCGAACCCGTGTCTCCTGCAGTGGCAGGTGGATTCTTAACCACTGCGCCACCAGGGAAAGCCCTGCACTGTTATTTCTTGACTGCTCTTCCTTTGTTTCTGCATTCCCTCACTCCTCTAATTAGTAACTGTTGGAATCTGCCCTTTGGAACTCAGGGAAGGTCTAGGAGGCTGAAACCTTTCTTACAAACAAGAAATGGGGGGCACAGAAAGTCCCTCCATGCTCACAGTCCCTGCCCCAGCACCCTCCCCCGCCCACCCAGCCAGAGAAAACTGCTGTTTTTCTTCCACCTCAGATCAGTTTTGCCTGTGCTTGTTGTAGGATTTCATGTCAACAGAATTGTATAGCATGACTGACTGTGTAAGGCATTTTTTAGCACAGTATAGTTGAGATTCATCTATGTTGTTGTGTAATTGGTTCCTTTTTATTGCTGAGTAGTATTTCCTTGTATGAGTCTATCATATCTTGTCTATCCATTCTTTCTCGGTAAACACCTTTATTTTTGAAGAAAGTTTTGCTGGGTGATGATGTTTACTTTCAGCTTGCTGATGAACTTGTTGTCCTGTTGTCCTCTGGCTCTTTGTGCAGATTTCTGAAACTTATTTTCTACAACTTTTTCATCTCTGATACTCTGCCTTGCAAATGTCAGCTTGACTCAGCTTCCCAAAACTTGGAATTTTCTCTCCTCAACTTACTGAAGCGGCAGTGCTCTGTTTCGATTCCCCTTCCTGTACTGTTGTCCAGGGTTGCCTTCAGCCAGACAGAGGGTTCAGTGGGGATCACAGGCCTGCCTTGCCCGTTGTCTCAAGATCTGAAAAGTTTCCTGGATTGTGTCTATTTTTCTATTTGTTTACGATTGGAGGGCATTTTCTATACTAGTTACCCTTTCCTGGCTGAAGTGGACATCCCTAGGTCAGTGCTTTTTTGCGGTATGCGGGCCTCTCACTGTTGTGGCCTCTCCCGTTGCGGAGCACAGGCTCTGGATGCGCAGGCCCAGCGGCCATGGCCCACGGGCCCAGCTGCTCCGCGGCATGTGGGATCCTCCCGGACCAGGGCACGAACCTGTGTCCCCTGCATCGGCAGGCAGACTCTCAACCAGTGTGCCACCAGGGAAGCCTGGTCAGTGCTTTTTAATGGCACACAGCTCATGCGCTGTACTTCTAAATTTTCTGGAAAATAATATGATAAAATTGTATTTGTTTTAATATTAGCTTAGCTACTGATTTTACTACCTACAAAATCTCAAGTAATTTCCATTTTGACAGAGAGAAGCCTATTCTTTCTTTTGGCAAAACTTTCATTTTATTTTATTATACTAATATAAGATATTTGGTTTATTCTGCACTGTGTTTAATGCAAAGTAGCATTTCTTGGCTGCCTTACCAAATGCTGTGTTGTTTGTCATAAACACAACTGTTAATCCCCACTCCTTCAAGCAGAGGTCATTTTCTTCCAGTCACTTGCCCACTGTCAGCGATGGGTAGTGTAGTGAGCAGTGGGCGAAGCTGGGACTGGTGAGCGGGCGGGAGGAGAAGGGAGACGCTCACGGGCTTACTCGTTGGTCAGCACACTGCCGAGCGCCCGCTGTGACCCAGCCCTCCGCTCTGCACTGCTGAAGGTCAGTTTTTCCCTCTGATGTTACAGATGATTGGTTGGAGATTTGGAACCATTTTTGGCTCTTCTTCTAGTTTCTGTTGTACATTTTAGTAACTCAGTCTCTCCCTTTAAAAAATATCTTTGTTAATTTGTGAAACTGAGATTAATAGTACAGTGTATTTTTTTTTTTTTTTTTTTTTTTTAAATTTATTTATTTATTTTTGGCTGTGTTGGTTGGGTCTGCATTTCTCTGTGAGGGCTTTCTCTAGTTGCGGCGAGCAGGGGCCACTCTTCATTGCGGTGCGCGGGCCTCTCACTGTCACGGCCTCTCTTGTTGCGGGGCACAGGCTCCAGACACGCAGGCTCAGTTGTGGCTCACGGGTCCAGCTGTTCCACGGCATGTGGGATCCTCCCAGACCAGTGCTTGAACCCGTGTCCCCTGCATTGGCAGGCAGATTCTCAGCCACTGCGCCACCAGGGAAGCCCTATTTCTTCTTTTAAAATAAATTTATCGTATTCATTTATTTTTGGCTGCTTCGGTTCTTCGTTGCTGCACACAGGCCTTCTCTAGTTACGGCAAGCGGGGGCTACTCTTCGTTGCAGTGCGCGGGCTTCTCATTGAGGTGGCTTCTCTTGTTGCGCAGCATGGGCCCTAGGCCTGCAGGCTTCAGTAGTTGTGGCACATGGGCTCAGTAGTTGTGGCACATGGGCTCAGTAAGTTGTGGTTTCTCCACACCCTCTCCAGTATTTGTTGTTTGTAGATTTTCTGATGATGCCCGTTCTGAGTGGTGTGAGGTGATACCTCATTGTCGTTTTATTATTTATTTTAATTTATTTTTTGAACTTATCTATTTTATGTATTTATTTATGTATTTATTTATTTTTACATCTTTATTGGAGTATAATTGCTTTACAATGGTGTGTTAGTTTCTGCTTTATAACAAAGTGAGTCAGTTATACATATACATATGTTCCCATATCTGTTCCCTCTTGCGTCTCCCACCCTCCCTGCACTGGCTGCACTGGGTCTTCATTGCTGTGCACAGGCTTTCTCTAGTTGCGGCGAGCGGGGGCTACTCTTGGTTGCTGTGTGCAGGGTTCTCGTTACAGTGGCTTCTCTTGTTGCGGAGCATGGGCTCTAGGTGCATGGGCTTCAGTAATTGTGGCTCATGGGCTCTAGAATGCAGGCTCAGTAGTTGTGGCACATGGGCTTAGTTGCTCCATGGCATGTGGGATCTTCCCAGAGCAGGGCTCGAACCCATGTCCCCTGCATTGGCAGGCAGATTCTTAACCACTGTGCCACCAGGGAAGCCCCTCATTGTCGTTTTGATTTGCATTTCTCTAATAATTAGTGATGTTGAGCAGCTTTTCATGTGCTTCTTGGCCATCTGTATGTCTTCTTTAGAGAAATGTCTATTTAGGTCTTCTGCCCATTTTTTGATTGGGTTGTTTGTTTTTTTAATATTGAGTTGTATGAGGTGTTTATATATTTTGGAGATTAATCCTCTGTCCATTGATTCGTTTGCAAATATTTTCTCCCATTCTGAGGGTTGTCTTTTCGTATTTTTTGTAGTTTCCTTTGGTTTTCAAAAGCGTTGAAGTTTCATTAGGTCCCATTTGTTGATTTTTGTTTTTATTTCCATCACTCTAGGAGATGGATCAAAAAAGATCTTGCTGTGATTTATGTCAAAGAATGTTCTTCCTATGTTTTCCTCTAAGAGTTTTATAGTGTCCAGTCTTACATTTAGGTCTCTAATACATTTTGAGCTTATTTTTGTGTATGGTGTTAGGGAGCGTTCTAATTTCATTCTTTTACATGTAGCTGTCCAGTTTTCCCAGCACCACTTATTGAAGAGACTGTCTTTTCTCCATTGTATATCCTTGCCTCCTTTGTCATAGATTAGTTGACCATAGGTGTGTGGGTTTTTCTCTGGGCTTTCTATCCTGTTCCGTTGATCTATATTTCTGTTTTTGTGCCAGTACCATATTGTCTTGATTACTGTAGCTTTGTAGTATAGTCTGAAGTCAGGGAATCTGATTTCTCCAGCTCCGTTTTTTTTCCCCTCAAGACTGCTTTGACTATTCAGGGTCTCTTGTGTCTCCATACAAATTTTAAGATTTTTTTGTTCTACTTCTGTAAAAAATGCCGTTGGTAATTTGATAGGGATTGCATTGAATCTGTAGATTGCTTTGGGTAATATAGACATTTTCACAGTATTGATTCTTCCAATCCAAGAACATGGTATACCTCTCCATCTGTTTGTATCATCTTTAATTCATTTCATCAGTGTCTTATAGTTTTCTGCATACAGGTCTTTTGTCTCCCTAGGTAGCTTTATTCCTAGGTATCTTATTCTTTTTGTTGCAGTGGTAAATGGGAGTGTTTCCTTAGTTTCTGTTTCATATTTTTCATCAGGAACGCAAGAGATCTGTATAGGAATGCAAGAGATTACTGTGCATTACTTTTGTATTCTGCAACTTTTACCAAATTCATTGATTAGCTCTAGTAGTTTTCTGGTGGCATCTTTAGGATTCTCTATGTGCAGTATCATGTCATCCGCAAACGGTGACAGTTTTACTTCTTTTCCAATTTGTATTCCTTTTATTTCTTTTTCTTCTCTGCTTGCTGTGGCTAGGACTTCCAAAACTATGTTGAAAATAGTGGTGAGAGTGGATATCCATGTCTTGTTCCTGATCTTAGAGGAAGTACTTTCAGTTTTTCATCACTGAGAATGATGTTTGCTGTGGGTTTGTCATATGTGGCCTTTATTATGTTGAGGTAGGTTCCCTCTATGCCCACTTTCTGGAGAGTTTTTATCATATATGGGTGTTGAATTTTGTCAAAAGCTTTTCTGCGTCTCTTGAGATGATCATATGGTTTTTATTCTTCAATTTGTTAATACGGTATATCACATTGATTGATTTGCGTATATTGAAGAATCCTTTCATCCCTGGGATCATGATCATGATCACTTGATCATGGTGTATGATTTTAAGGTGTTGTTGAATTCCGTCTGCTAGTATGTTCTCTTAGCTTTTGCTTGTCTGTAAAGCTTTTGATTTCTCTGTCGAATCTGAATGAGATCCTTGCTGGGTAGAGTAATCTTGGTTGTAGATTCTTCCCTTTCATCACTTTAAGTATATCATGCCACTGCCTTCTGGCTTGTAGAGTTTCTGCTGAGAAAGCAGCTCTTAAGCATACGGGAGTTCCCCTGTATGTTATTTGTCATTTTTCTCTTGTTGCTTTCAATAATTTTTCTTTGTCTTTAATTTTTGTCAGTTTGATTACTATATGTCTCGGCGTGTTTCTCCTTGGCTGTATTCTGCCTGGGACTCTCTGCGCTTCCTGGACTTGGGTGGCTATTTCCTTTCCCATGTTAGGCAAGGTTTCAACTGTAATCTCTTCAGATATTTTCTCTGGTCCTTTCTCTCTCTCTTCTCCTTATGGGATCCCTATAATGCGAATGTTGTTGCATTTAATGTTGTCCCAGAGTTTTCTTATGCTGTTTTCATTCCTTTTCATTCTTTTTCTTTGTTGTGTTCCGCGGCAGTGAATTCCACCATTCTGTCTTCCAGGTCACTTATCCGTTCTTCTGCCTCAGTTATTCTGCTATTGATTCCTTCTAGTGTATTTTTCATTTCAGTTATTGTTCATCTCCGTTTGTTTGTTCTTTAATTCTTCTAGGTTTTTGTTAAACATTTCTTGCATCTTCTCAATCGTTGCCTCCATTCTTTTCCCAAGGTCCTGGATCATCTTCACTCTCATTATTCTGAATTCTTTTTCTGGAAGGTTGCCTATCTCCACTTCATTTAGTTGTTTTTCTGGGGCTTTATCTTGTTCCTTCATCTGCTACATAGCCCTCTGCCTTTTCATCTTGTCTGTCTTTCTGTGAATGTGGTTTTTGTTCCACAGGCTGCAGGATTGTAGTTCTTCTTTCTTCTGCTGTCTGCCCTCTGGTGGATGAGGCTGTCTAAGAGGCTTGTGCAGGTTTCCTGATGGGAGGGACTGGTGGTGGGTAGAGCTGGGTGTTGCTCTGGTGGGCAGAGCTCAGTAAAACTTTAATCCGCTTGTCTGCTGATGGGTGGGGCTGGGTTCCCTCCCTGTTGATTGTTTGGCCTGAGGCGGCCCAACACTGGAGCCTACCCAGCTCTTTGGTGGGGCTGATGGCGGACTCTGGGAGGGCTCACGCCGAGGAGTACCTTCCAGAATTTCTGCTGCCAGTGTCCTTGTCCTCACTGTGAGCCACAGCCACACCCCGCCTCTGCAGGAGACCCTCCACCACTAGCAGGTAGGTCTGGTTCAGTGTCCTGTGGGGTCACTGCTCCTTCCCCTGGGTCCCGATGCACACACTACTTTGCGTGTGCCCTCCAAGAGTGGAGTCTCTCTTTTCCCCAGTCCTGTCGAAGTCCTGTAGTCAAATCCCAATAGCCTTCAAAGTCTGATTCTCTAGGAATTCCTCCTCCCTGCTTTGCTGGACCCCCAGGTTGGGAAGCCTGACATGAGGCTCAGAACCTTCCCTCCAGTGGGTGGACTCCTGTGGTCTAAGCGTTCTCCAGGCTGTGAGTCACCACCCAGCAGTTATGGGATTGGATTTTACTGTGATTGCGCCCCTCCTACCATCTCACTGCAGCTTCTCCTTTGTCTTTGGATGTGGGGTATCTTTTTTGGTGAGTTCCAGTGTCTTCCTGTCGATGATTGTTCAGCAGTTAGCTGTGGTTGCCGTGCTCTCACAAGAGGGAGTCGGCCAGACTATTTCTTAAGACCTAAATGGGAAAGATTTGGGCATCCTCAAGTGATAGTTTTGTTCTGGACACGAAGTGTTGGCTGCCTGTTGTGTTTATGTGGAAACTGTCGATCCTAAATTTACCCTCTTTTGGTGGACTGAGGGGAGATGAGACTTGGTCAGTCTTGGAGCTGAGCTTTCACCGTTCAGGGCTGAAGTTTATTGCGTCATACATATGTCAGTAGCAGGGGTGTATTTGAGAAAACTTTGATCACCTGTGTGCTTAATCTTGTCATAATTTCTGTTATAAATTTGTTGAATGAAAAATGTTGAATTCATGAATATATAAAAGATTTTTTTAATTATTAAAAACGTATTGACTCTCTTGAGTCTGACTTTTTAGAGTAAATCTTTAGATGTAAAGACTTGTATTCATTAGGCACTGAAGAGAATTTTCTGTGTGGTGCATACTTCTGGAAGATTAAAGAAAATGTATCCTCCTTTCTCTTTACTCCGAAACCCCACCTTTTCCCCCCACCTTACTTTTACTCAGGTAAGAAGATGTGAACAGGGAAAAAGGCGGGGTGTAGCTTTTTATGCAAAATATTCTGATTATGAAAATGGAGTCAGTTCATAAGTGGATTTTATCTGGAAGAGGAGGATAAAAAGCATGGTCAAATGTTTGCATGGCATTTACACAATAATAATGATGGCTGTTTTTACTGTAGGACATACTGTGGCTGCTGTCAGGAATTCTCCCAAATGGCAGTGCAAAGCAGAGGGTTTCCTTAGCTGCAGTAGCAGACTTAGTGACCGTGCCTTTTTTGTGTTGGCCTAACTCTGTGTAAGGGAGACAAAAAATGGATTTACTGTAGATTGTGATAGATGTACACTGAGAGGAGAGTGTATTTTGTCTCTTAGATAACTGTTAGAATGAGGTGGAAATCAGCTAAGTTTGAGGATATTGAGAATGAGATAGTCCTGAGTATAGTTTTCAAAAGAAGAAGTAATTTCAGTCAACTACTGTATGGAAAGGTTATATTGTAGTAAGTATAGATTGTACCTTTGAGGTCACGTGGAAACAGCTGTAAGTGTACTTGGTATATTTTGAGACTAGGAATGTGTAGTTACATTTTACAGGAAACTCTTCAGGTGGTAATGCTGTTATTTTTGTGTTCTCTTTTTTTCTTGTTAGATTGATTCATATTTCTGTTCACTTAAAGATAATATTTGATTTCCATAAAAAGTTTAGGAAATAAACATTAGGAAGTTCCTGTACTCAAAGGTAGTTCTTAGGTGGTAATTCAAGGATGCCAGTAAAAGGAATATGCTTTAAGCCACCTGTAGTTATATCCAGTCTGTATATGTATTTATAGCAAAAAATAAACGTTCTCTCATAAATAATTTAAATGCATTTTATACAGACACATTCATTTCATAACTTTGTTTTCAGCAAAATCAGATTTGGAGATATTTAAAGCCACAGCTGAAGTAAATTACAATTTCCCCAGGAAATAACTATAAAAGTACGCAATAATGATTATAAAAAGAAAATTTAAATACTTTAGAGTATTTTTGCAGATTCTTGGCTCTTCTCCTCCCAATCACATAATGGAAAGTAAAATAAATTTTTTTTTTTTTTTTTGCGGTACGCGGGCCTCTCACTGCTGTGGCCTCTACCGTTGCGGAGCACAGGCTCCGGACGTGCAGGCTCAGCAGCCGTGGCTCACGGGCTTAGCCGCTCTGCGGCATGTGGGATCTTCCCGGACCGGGGCACGAACCCGTGTCCCCTGCATCGGCAGGCGGACTCTCAACCACTGCGCCACCAGGGAAGCCCTTCATCTGTTTTTGATGTTTAGTTTTCTGTTTTTGAATGAATAACTTTACTAGCTGAGGATGCATGCAGAGGTCATATCCCCAAAGAACAATAGTCCACATAATGGCTTTAATTAACTGAAAGAAGTTTTTCCCTAAAAGATTATGTTTCTAGGAAGTTTTAAAAAAAATTTTGTTCTTGCGAGTATCTCATGTCTTAATGGATTGAAGAGCTGCAGGTAAAGGTAAGTTTTTAGAACTTTTGTGGGATTTAATTTGAAAATTTCATATAGTGTTTAATAGATAGATAGATAGGTACTTTTGTGTTGGGCTTCTTTCACTTAGCATAATGTTTTCAGGTTTCATCCATGTTGTAGCCTGTGTCAGTACCCTTCCTCTTATTGCTGGCAGGAAATACATACTACATTTGCGTTTAGGGTTTTAGCCTGCCAGAACCTCTCCTGCTTTTCTGTCCTCCAGCAGCAGTTTTCTGTGGTTGCACAGCCTGGGGTCTCAGCCTCCTTGTTTGCAGGATTAGCAAATCAATACCAAAGTTCACAGTAGCTGCAGTAGATCGGCTCAGCTTTGTGGTTCCTCACACTCTGAAGTATTAGCCCCTCTTGTTCTCACTGCCCTAGCAGCTCTCTGATTATTGTGCTTTATCCACTTTTCCTGTTTTTCTAGAGGAAATGCTGTTCTACTGTCCACTGTTGGATCTGCCTTGGGTTCAGAGATCTCAGAAAAAGGGGAAGGAGGAATCTTTGAATAAGTTAGCTATTTACAAACTCTCTCCTCTTTTCTAGCTGTCATGCCCTGCCAGCGCGGCTTGTGGATTTAAGCTGTTGCCGCTGTTATTCTGGATCTTTGGACTAGAATAAGAAGGATTTCTGCTGTCTCACAGGAGGTGCAAATAGCCATAATCAAGCATGGATTTTGCCCACACATTTTTAGGGCTTGCCTCCTTCATTTAAGGTCCGACATTTATGAATTCAAGAGTTTGCTGGTCCAGTGTAAAAAACGCATTGCAACTGTTTCAAGTAAAATAGATACGCTGTGACAGTTTAGTTACTGTGTTTTTGGTCCTTGAAAAGAAGTGTTAAATAGCTTATTGTTCTCAGAAGGGAACTTTTAAAATTGCATGATTGTATTTGACATGCCTTGGGCAGAAATGTTTCTAGTTTCACAAACTCCCTAGGTGATAATGCCCTGGATGCCTGGGTGTGGGGAGCCTTGGGGTTGAGGTGGACAGGGCCAGTGGAGTAGGGATGGGTATGTGTGGGCAGGACTCTGGTGAGGCATGTCTCAGGGACCCCAAAATCTCAGTAATCAAGATAAGTAATCGTTTTTGTTTTTGTTTTTAAATTTTTTGGCTGTGTTGGGTCTCCTTTGCTGCACGTGGGCTTTCTCTAGTTGCGGTGAGCGGGGGCAGCTCTTTGTTGCGGTACGTGGGCTCTAGGTGCGCACACTTAAGTAGTTGTGGCACATGGGCCCAGTAATTGTGGCTCGTGGGCTCAGTAGTTGTGGCTCATGGGCTCTAGAGCTCAGTCTCAGTAGTTGTGGCGCACGGGCTTAGTTGTTCCGTGGCATGTGGGATCTTCCCGGACCAGGGCTCGAACCCATGTCCACTGCATTGGCAGGCAGATTCTTAACCACTGCGCCACCCGGGAAGCCTAAGATAAGTAGTACTTTAATGCAGCATTTTTAGAAGTCAGGATTTAATGCAAAAAATCGCTGATGGATGATACCAAACTTAAATGAAGACAGGATCATTATTACTTATTTTTCCTTTTGCCCCAGCACTGTTCCATCTTAACTTCTACTTACTTTGGGTTTAATTTGCTAATGTTTTTGTTATTTCTTAAGGTAAAAACATAGACAACTCATGTTTTTAGCTTTTAAATATAAGCGCTTAAAGTTAATTCCCTCTACGTACCCAGCACTCTTTTAGCTGCATCCTAAAGATTTCGATGTTCTGTTTTTAATTATTCTATTCTGAACATTTTGTCAATTTCTCCTTTGATGTGTTGTTTGACTGTGTGTTATTTAGAAAAGATTGTTTACTTGTTAAATATTGGGAACTGTACTAGATATCAGTTCTTTAAAATAGGTTTTTTTTTTTTTTTTTTTGCGGCACGCGGGCCTCTCAACCACTGCGCCACCAGGGAAGCCCTAAAATAGTTATTTTTTATGTTCATTTACTATTTTAACTAAAATATACATGGTACAAAATTCATATGGGTGGGAAATGAGTCCTAACTCTCTCTGTGTGACTCACTGTTCCCACTTGTGTAACCACCCACAGGTCCTCTATGTGTGTACAAGGAGGTGCATGTGCGTGGATCTTTCTTTTGCTTTATATCAAAATGTATTTTACATACTCTTCCATACTTTTTTTTATTACTTAAAATATATATCTTGAAAATCCTTGCATTTTAAGACTGGGAGTTGCCTTAACTCTTTATAGTACATGTTGCTTTTTTGCATTAATGAGTATTTTCCAGTATGAATGAAAACTTTTCTGCAAACACAATTTTTTAATGCTTGTATAGTGACTCTTTTTTTTTGTGTGTGATATGTGGGCCTCTCACTGCTGCGGCTTCTCCCGCCGCGGAGCACAGGCTCAGCGGCCATGGCTCACGGGCCCAGCCGCTCCGTGGCATGTGGGATCTTCCCAGTCCGGGGCATGAACCCGCGTCCCCTGCATCGGCAGGCAGACTCTCAACCACTGCGCCACCAGGGAAGCCCAGTGACTCATTTTGATGTTCCAAACTTTATTTGCTCATTTCCCTTCTTTTGAGCATGTTCCCAGTTTTTCAGCGTTGCAGATAAACCTATGAATCATTTAAGCCTCAAACTGTACAGGAAATTTACTGGGGGTTTCTTAGACCAGTCTACCAGGAGCCGGAACTGTGGGTGCTGGGACTTATGCGCTTGTCCTCTGTGAGCTCTGAGCTCCTCAGTGGCCTGGGCTCTGTCCCAGTTATTTTTGGATCCCTGGTGTTTAAGTCATTGTGCCAGCACAGAAGATGCAGAGTAATGCACTGATAATGCTGTACTCTCAAAGCCCTTTGTGTTGTGGGATTTAATTCTCCTAACAACTGTGAACAGTAGATGCCATTTTAAACTTCATTTAATTGATGAGAAAACCAAGTCAGAGAGAGGACAACATTGGGCTTTCAGGCTTAACCGTGTGGAAAAGATGAAATGATTTGGGCTTTGGAGTCACATGTGACTGACTTTTACGAAGTCTGATCTTACCCCAAGGCCTTTACCTCTCTAAGCCTGTTTCCTTTTTCTTGAAAATGGTGATATTAGTAATAATATCAAAGTTTATTAGGGGATTACTTTTTTTAAGCCACATAAAGCCCCCTTGTCCAGTGCTGGACCAGTATCAGCAGTGCCGGACCAGTATCCAGCCTAGCCGAGGACCGGTTGTTGTCTCTCTTTTTCCTGCACTTCGAACTCGTTCTAACGAGCTCGTTCTAACGAAGTGCTCCTGCACTTCGAGCTCGTTCTAACGTCTCAAGGCTTTCCCCCTTGTCTGTAAAAGTAGACATAATTATATCATATTTGCAGTTCCGTTGTAAAATATAAGTGAGATTCACTCTTTTAAAGTGGTTTTAACATTTTAAAAAGTTTTGTATTGGGATAGACAAAAAACACAGAACATACCATTTACCATCTTACCTGTTTTTAAGTGTGTAGGCCAGTGGTGTTAAGTGTATTCCCATTACCGTGAAACAGATCTAGGGCTTATCTTGCACATCAGAAGCTTTGTACCCCTTCCCCTTTTCCCCAGCTCCTGGTAGCCACCATTCTACTTTCTGTTCCTGCGAGCTTTACTACTTGAGATGCCTCAAGTAAGTGGAATCCTACAGTGTTTGTGCTTATTTCACATGTGACAGGCTTTCCTTCCTTTCAAAGGCTGAATAGTATTCCACTATAATATACACCACATTTTATTTATCCTTTCAACCATTCCACTATTGTGAATAATTGCTGGGAACATAGGTGTGCAGATCTCTTCAAGACCCTGCTTTCAGTTCTTTTGGGTGTGGAATTCCCGAAGTGGAATTGCCGGATCATATGGTAGTTCTATTTTTGATTTTTTTGAGGAACCTCCATACTCTTTTCTGTAACAGTTGCACCATTTTACTTTCCCATCAATGGTATGCAAGGGTTCCAGTTTCTCCACATCTTCACCAGCACTTGTTATTTTCATATTAAAGAAAAAAAAATAGTAATCATCCTGATAGGCGTGAGGTTGGTTTTAATAACTTTTAAAAATTGAAGTATAGTTGATTTACAATGCTGTGCCAATCTCTGCTGTCCAGCACAGTGACTCAGTTATACACATAGAGACATTCTTTTTTTAATATTCTTTTCCATTATGGTTTATCACAGGATATTGAATAGAGTTCCCTGTGCTATATATACATTAGAACCTTGTTGTTTAACCATTCTTTTTTTTTTTTTAAGTGTTGGTTTTACCAATTTATTTTATTTATTTTTGGCTGTGTGGGGTCTTCGTTGCTGCGCGCAGGCTTTCTCTAGTTGCTGCGAGCGGGGGCTACTCTTCGTTGCGGTGCGTGGGCTTATCATTGTGGTGGCTTCTCTTGTGGAGCACGGGCTCTAGGCACACGGGCTTCAGTAGTTGTGGCACGTGGACTTAGTAGTTGCCGCTCGCGGGCTCTAGAGCGCAGGCTCAGTAGTTGTGGCGCACAGGCTTAGTTGCTCCGTGGCGTGTGAGGTCTTCCTGGACCAGGGCTCGAACCCGTGTCCCCTGCATTGGCAGGCGGGTTCCTAACCACTGCGCCACCAGGGAAGCCCTTGTTTATCCATTCTAAATGTAATAGTTTGCGTCTGCCAACCCCAAACTCCCAGTCCATCCTCTCCCTCTTCCCATCCCCCTTGACGGCAACCTCAAGTCTGTTATCTATATATGAGTCTTGTTTCATCGATAGGTTCATTTGTGCCATATTTTAGATTCCACGTATAAGTGATAGCATACGGTATTTGTCTTTCTCTTTCTGACTTACTTCACTTATTATGATAATCTCTTGTCACATCCATGTTGCTGCATATGGTGCGTGGGCTCTAGTTGAGGCGTTTGGGCTCAGTATTTTGTGGCGTGCAGGCTTAGTTGCCCCATGGCATGTGGGATCTTAGTTCCCTGACCAGGGATCGAACCCCTGTCCCCTGCATTGGAAGGCGGATTCTTTACCACTGGACCACCAGAGAAGTTCCTAATAACATTTTTGTTTGTTTGTTTGTTTTTGTTTTTAATAAATTTATTTATTTTATTTATTTTTGGCTGCACTGGGTCTTTGTTGCTGCGCACGGGCCTTCTCTAGTTGCGGCGAGTGGGGGCTACTCTTTGTTGCGGTGCGCGGGCTTCTCACTGCGGTGGCTTCTCTTGTTGCGGAGCACTGGCTCTAGGCGTGCGGGCTTCAGTAGTTGTGGCATGTGGGCTCAGTAGTTGTGGCTGGCAGGCTCTAGAACGCAGGCTCAGCAGTTGTGGCGCACGGGCCTAGCTGCTCTGCGGCATGTGGGATCCTCCCGGACCAGGGCTCGAACCCGTGTCCCCTGCATTGGCAGGCGGATTCTTAACCACTGCGCCACCAAGAAGGCCCCCAATAACATTTTTTAATGATAAAAATTTTTAGGTAGAGTTGGAAAAGTGACTCTGTAAATTTTTGCTAAGTTAGAATAATGTCTGTTGATACCAGTGTGACAAGAGCAAAATCATAGAGGAGGCCAATTGACAAAGAAAACCAGCCACTACGCAGCTGTGTTTGGGAAGAGAAGCCATCTTATTTGTGCCTCTTACTCAGAATATGATTGAAGAAAGGACTGGATCCATACTGGGTGTTTCTAGTGTTTCTTGAAAATGGAGTATACAGTCACGTTGTAGAAACACTTTCCTTTTCCAGGCCACAGCGGGGGATAATTTAAAATGTAGATGCTTGACGTCTCCCTCTTTATAGCTGAGGAATGTAGGTTGCAGAAGAGACTCATTCACCACCAGGGGTCCCCCTGGTACCAGCGCCCCTTCCAGCTATAGCTGCTTGCAACCTGCAACCACATGGCCTGATTTCTAGCAGGACTCCAGAGGTTCTCTCCGCTTCAGTTACCTAATTCAGGGAGCCAGTCCTGCTGTCGCTATTTGCTAAATGAGGTGAGTGGTCAAACTGTGGATAAATTGTATTTATAGGGTAAAAAAAAATGTATGGTGAGGAAATGATGAGGTAAGTTGGATATGTATATGCATGCCCAATACAGTAAAAGTTACAAAGTTGATTTGAACAGTTGCAACATTAAAATAAATACTCGATTGCCTTTTGATATTTGTGTCATTTTGGTTAATATAAACAGAAAACCTCTCTATAACATACGTAGTTAGGTTGAAAATTTTGGTGTCTTGTCCCATCCTATGTTACTATACCTCTACCACTCACTATATTTGAAAAACTAAGGAAGCATTCTTCTTACACATTTCAGGACCCTTTTTTTCCATCTTAAACTTAATGGCGAGTAACCTCCCAACAGTTTTTAAACCTGGAATTCAGCGCTGCTCTTTTATATGGCAAAGTAAACAAGAAATGGCCATGAATTAGTGTCTCTGGAAATATTCTAGTTTAGCATTGTTTTTTATAATTAATTAATTAATTTGGTTGCACTGGGTCTTAGTTGCGGCAGGTGGACTCCTTAGTTGCAGCTCCAGGGCTCCTTAGTTGCAGCATGCAGACTCCTTAGTTGTGGCATGTGAACTTTTAGTTGCAGTATGCATGTGGGATCTAGTTCCCTGACCAAGGATCAAACCCAGGCTGCCTGGATTGGGAGTGCAGAGTCTTATCCACTGCACCACCAGGGAAGTTCTGAGTATTGTTTAGATTAATAATAAGTTCAGAATTTTCTGCCTCTTAATTTTTTTATTTTTTGAATTTATTTATTATTTTTGGCTGTGTTGAGTCTTCGTTGCTGCGTGCAGGCTTTCTGTAGTTGTGGCGAGTGGGGCTACTCTTCATTACGGCACGCGGCTTCTCTTGTTGCGGAGCACAGGCTCTAGAGCGCGCGGGCTTCAGTAGATGTGGCACATGGGCTCAGTAGTTGTGGCTCATGGGCTCAGTAGTTGTGGCTCATGGGCTCTAGAGCACAGGCTCAGCAGTTGTGGTGCACGGGCTTCGTTGCTCCACGGCCCGTGGGATCTTCCTGGAGCAGGGCTGGAACCCGTGTCCCCTGCATTGGCAGGCAGATTCTTAACCACTGCACCACCAGGGAAGCCCTTCTGCCATTTTAGAAGGCATTTTCCTTCTGTTTCATATATCTCAGTGTGGCTTAATCCAGTGGTATGTTTATCTCCTGGTGGTTTTGGTGCATCTCTCAGGTACCAGCTGCATGTTCAGCATCTTATCTGAATTTGTTTTTGGCAGGATTGCTGACACCAGGGACTATGATGGGATGCTGTGTAGGGGAGAGAGTGGCCCGTCTGTCTTGCGTTCTTTCCGTGGGTGTGTTTCTTCCCTTCCTTTTTTGTCCCTTTGGTCCTCCCTGTGACTCAGTCATCCTCTGTAGGTTGGGTGGGGCCTGCTTCCTGACTCTCTCTGGAAAGCTTTGCAGTCTCTGCAGGTAGCATCACTGTAGGTGGTGGTTGAAGTGTGTGGTCTGGCTGGTGTCTGAGTGCCCGTGCATATCCCAGCTCTGCCCCTGACCGACTAGCTTGATGTTAGGCATGTTACTTAATCTCTCTGCTCCTCGGTTTGTTCACATGTCACATGTGGATTATAGTATCATCTACCTCATTGGTTATTGTAAGTACTAATTGAGAAAATAGGTGTAAAGCACTCAGCAAATTGATGAGGAGCACAGACTGTGGAGCCTGGCTGGCTGAGTTTGATTTCCAGCTTTGCACCTTAGAAGCTCTGTGACCTGGAACAAGTTATCTCTCTGTGCTCCACTTTCTTCATCCGTGCAGTGGGGGTAACAGTCTGCCTCGTGGGATGAAAGTTCTTAGCACAGGGCTTGGTGCGTAGTAAGCATTAACTTGGCATCATCATCATTATATTTTCGTTATCATTAGTGTTGCTGTGCTCTTTTGTGATTGACACGTCATCACTGTTCAGTAGGTGATAGGTATTGTCATTGTCCTTGTTTTACAGGTGAACAGACTGAGGTTCAGGATGGTGAAATGATTCTTTCTTTGTCTCATGGATAGAACTGGGGCTCCTTTGCGTCTTCCAATTGCAAATTCAGTGCCTTCCTCAGCTTCCCCAGAGCTCCTCCAGAATAATGGAAGGGAGGTATGGTAATCGTTATGAAAGTTGGCAGGGAAAGCAAGTAATACCAATACCATCACCTTTCGGAATATTTTGTGTTTTGCGACCTATTGTCTGTTTGTCTTCAGAAGGTGATTATAGCCATTGTTAAGCTTGAATTTCTTTAGTTCTTACCAAGTCATAATTTCTATTGATACTAAAATTTTCAGAAAAATTATTTCTGTGTTTGTGGTGGACACAGTGAGACGTGATGACACAGAAATGGTAATTCTATGAGTCTTACTGGAAGTAAACTTAGAACAGGATACCCAGCTACGGAAGTTAGCGTATGTTGTAACTGTCAGTTGCCAGTGGAGGCACCATATTGTGAAAGTTTTGATTTTATTTCAGTCTTTAACTTTTGATTAATGAAGATAAATTTTGAATTGTGTGTGTATAATGTGAATTATAGTTTTCTTTTACATTCCTCCTGTTGGTTGACATAAAAGCATTTACCAGTGCTTTACTCTTGTAAGAAGTATTACCCTAAAGTTTTGGTACTAACTTAAGGCAAACCAGTAAAACCATGATAACCGTCTGAGAACTGTGAAAGTCACAGTTGTATCTTTGTGAGCTGCTTTTGTGACATTTACAAGCAGTTTGTTTCTTAATAGTTCTTTCCCAGTGACTTTCTTATTTAAGGCCAGGTTTCTGTAGGGAAGCCGGATTGGACAAAATTATACAGTGTATGAAGGGTTTTTCTGCTCACTGATCTTGCTTATGGCATTGTTTGCTAGCCTTCTAATCTCACACATTAGTTTCACTATTGCTCTACTAAAATCTGCAGTGGAAGTTCTGATTGGAGTATCAGAATACTACAGTTGTGTGATTTATTTTTTATGTGGGATGAGGAAGGGCATTCCACATGGTTTTTGTAGAATTTATATCAATTTTTCTTTTTATGGGGGAAGAAAAGCAAGGTTTATAACATGTGTAATTCACGTATTCATGCAGTAAATATTTTTCAAGCCCCTGTGCTGGGTCTTGGAGGTGAAGCAGTGCCCAAGACTGAGGGAGGCCACGCTGTCACGGAGTTTAGTATCGGGTCCTGATACCTAGAATCTCTGATGCTTTCTCTATGGTCGTGGCCTCTAAAATAAGATACAACTTCCCTCTGCCATGTCCTCATTACCTACAGGGGTTAGAAGAATGTGTGGAATATGGCCTGTACGTTTTACTGTCCGTTTTAGCAGTGAGGCCCCGGAGATGGCATGCAGAACCGACGACGTCCTTCCCGCCATGGAGAGTGCATTGCAGTGGGGCAGTCAGACAGTGGACAAGGTGCAGAATAAGGCACGTGGTGTTGTAGACGGGGTCGTGCTGTGAGGAGGTGAAGCTGGGTTAGGGTATGGGCTGTGCAATTTTAGATGAGGCGGTCAGGATAGGCCTCGTGGAGTAAGTGACATTGGAGCAAAGGCTCGGAGGAAAGGGAGTGAGCCTTGTGGTTATATCTGGGGCAAGAGTGTCCAGCCTAGAGGGACAGGCAGGCAGTGTAAAGGCCCTGAGGTGTCATGCGTGGCTCGTGTGGGCAAAGGGCAACAGGGAGCTCAGTGTGGTTGCAGCTGAGAAAGCCCGGGGGCGGGGATGGTGGTGGTGAGATGGGGGTGTAGATGGTAGGGGAGTCTCCTGGCACAGGGATGTGCAGACCATCCTCGGTGTGCAGGTCACCTGTTCAGGGGAGTTGGGGAACTTTTGGTGAGTTTTAGCAAAGGAGTGAAATGGTGTGATTGATGTTTTGAAAGAAAGGGTCAGTTGCAGCTGCTGGCTTGAGAATTGATTGTGGAGCAGCGAGACAAAAAACAGGGGGCTGGGCGGTGGGGAGGCCTGTGGGTGCCAGATGGCAGCGGGCGGGGGGAGGTCACGGTCCAGGTGTAGTCTGAAGGCAGGGATGGTGGGTTTTGCTGATGGAATGCTTTGATCTAAGAGACAGAAAAAGAAGTCGAGGTGACCAAGGCTTGGGGCCTGAGCAAACAGTAATCTTTCTATTTAAAGTAAATTTTAATTAAGAGTTTACTTGTTAAGTGGGACTTACCAGAGTTGCTCTTAGCTAGACTGATACTATAAAGAGGTTGTTTAAATACCAAAGAGCTTTTTATATTAATATATAGAATGTCATGAATCAGAGCGTAAAGGGATTGCTTACTTTTTTCACTTGTGTTCCCATTCTTTTCAAGATGTCACTGGATTGGGAATTTAAAAGCATAAGTTGTTTTAATATTTAGCAGAAAGAAAATAGTAGTTATATCACCAAACTTAGGCCTGAGGCAGATCAGGCACCTCTGAACCTCAGGATCCTCTTCTGTAGAAAAGGGGAAGGAAGTGCTTTGGTGGGATTGTGTTAAGGGTTAAACTCGGTTGTTTTATGTGTGAAAGCACCTGGCACAGTGCTGGTCCGCAGGTGCTTTTCTGCTGTTCGCAGAGCACCTGCGTCCTCTCCTGCTCTCACACCGGCTGCTCTTTCTTTTCAGTCGCCGCAGTGGTTCTTAACTTTCTTGTAGCTGCTGCTTCCATCTGGGCTCTGCTTCATCAGGCAGCCACTGTTCCCTGTTTCCTGGAGAAGTTTATGCTTCTCTGTATCTTTCCAGCTTTCAGGACCTTGCACACCAGGAGGTGACATTTGGATATTGAAATAAAATATAAATTAGCTTGGTGGATGGGAGAGAAAGCTGCCATCCACTGGTTCACTTCATTTGGAAACTGGGCTTCTCCCCCCACTCACTTTTTCCATTCTAGAAAGCTCCCAGTTTGCCCCTCGTCCCTGCCTCCACTGCCCTGCCTCCACTGCCCTGCATCAGCTCCAGCCACCCCCCCACCCCCACCCCTGCTTGCTTTTCTTCACAGCTGCTGCTGTGGCCTTCTGGGCTGTTCGTGAAGACCCCTGCTTCCCGGATACGGCTGGGCTCAGTG
Source organism: Neophocaena asiaeorientalis asiaeorientalis (assembly GCF_003031525.2). Lineage (NCBI taxonomy): Eukaryota > Metazoa > Chordata > Mammalia > Artiodactyla > Phocoenidae > Neophocaena > Neophocaena asiaeorientalis. Next base: position 20,949,220 of record NW_020172779.1, on the reverse strand, counting down.
ACACTGTGCCTCTGCCGGTTGAATGGCCCTGTCTTTACTCATCTTTAAAAGATGTGGTGGCACTGATTTTGCTTAGATGTGAAAATGAGATGTAATCAGTATCTGGTGTGTAGAATATGGTTGGTGACAAGGTAGCCTTGAGTTTTTAATTTTTGAGAGTCACAGGTTCCAAGAGAGATTCACAGTTTGCTTGGGTCGTTTATACAGTCTGTTAGTTGATGGTTTCAGATTAAGCACCAAGCCGTTGTCATGGGGCTGAACCACGTACCAGACTTGCCCGCTGATGTTCCTTTCTGTCCTGGGCTCTCCTCAGTAATGGGGGAAGCTGGGGTGGTTGGTTTCATGAATTCTGCTGGGTCTGTCTGCTTGTTTCTTCTGTTCTTTTTCTGGCTTGCTTGCCTGTGTTTTCTGGAGCCCCCTTTCTTACCAGTGTTGCCTGAGGTCAGAGTTCTCTGTGGTGAATGATGTGTTTTCACTGGGGCATATGAGGGGTCACTTGAGCTCTGCCTGCAATTAGGAAACTGAAGGTAGAGCCTGCGGACCAAGCATCACCTAGGGGAGCTGTTAGAAACTGAATGCGCTGCCCTGAGGCCACAGCCTTTGTTCAGCTCTTGTTTTCAGAAGTTAGTGGATTCACAGTTAAGTAAAGTACTTGATTTTTTATTAGCTGATGGGATTTACTACTAACAAAATCACCGATATATTTAGGAGGGCTAAACTGTGCCCAGGCAGAGGCTCCAGGAACCTAGTTACTTACTGTCTTACTGCTAAGATAATAAGTGTGGAATGTGTTCAAAGAGCTAAATTTTTTAGACAACCTTGATTATCTCTCAGTTTGAATGGAGAAAGTAAGTAGCTTTGCATCTTAAAAAAAGTTGCTAGTACAGATTATTAGGGTATTTTTCTGTCCTACTTCTTCAGTATGAGTTTATTATTCACTTATATTTTGAAGCTAAAAAAAGAAATGCATCTTGGATCCCTCAATATTCCCTAAAGCTAATTTTGAAAGTATCTGGCAACCTCAAATTCTTGTTTTTATGTGTTTTCTAGATACTTTCTATAAATTTACAAACTTTTCAAGTATCAATCTGGAAAAATATTTTACCTCAAAAATATTTGGGTTCCTATGGACATTTTTTACAGACTTGTTTTTAGTGTTGATCAGGATTTTATTTTCAGAATTATTCTTATTTCATCAAGGTAATTATTTCAACTGTAGGTCAGAATTAGGCTGGTAAAATGCCAAAAGCACGACTTTGAAAAACAACAATGGTTTGAGCAGGCACCTACAGACATGATCTGGGTCAGACTTGATTTGCAGCTTACCCAATTCTAGAATCGTCTGTCAGTTTCGTAAACAGAAGTCTGCCAGATGAATTGAACAGAAGGGTGAGATTAGCATATTAATAAGGTTCTGGCTACCGGCCGCCTTTTTCTCCACCCTGTGTCCTCCCTCCCCTCCTTCTCGCTCTCTTTCCCTGAATGAATCTAGGAACACAGACCCTTGGGGTCACGTTACTTGCTGGTTTCTTTCTGTTCAGTAGCTTAATCTGGCCAGGAAGGTCTGTGTTTCAGGTTGCGGAAGCTTGAGAAGATTCTGTAACTGAGAGGCATTCTTCAAGCTGCTGGAAAACATTACAGAGGGAACACCTCCCAAATTTTGCTTCAAGCTCTGAAAAAAGGAGTGCAGTGGGGAAGCTTAGTCTTGCTTGTGGATCGAAGCAAATCCTGTAGGAGCGATGAACGGGGACTTGTGCGGACTCCTGGCTTGGTCTTTCTAGGACTGACTTTATGTTGTTGGAAGTGACGGGCCGAGGGGCCCTGGGACCCACTGGTGCTGTCTGTATGGAGAAGAGCGGCTGTAGTCCATTTCCAGTGTGTTGGGCTAAAGGTATAAGTAGATTAAAAATCTGTTCGGTTTAAATTTTATTTAGATTCATGCTTTTGCGCTAAGAAGGTGGATAAGAGTTTGTCAGAACTATTTCAAAGAGAGTCACAATTAAATTTAAGGAAAAAGGGAAATTACATGGTATGGGTTTGCAACTATTGCATAAAACCAATTAGAGAGTGTTTCAAAAAGTAAATAAAATTATTTTTATGGAAATGCATTTAAATGAGTAAACTCTTTTTATGCTCTGTCTTATGTCTCTTGAAGTTGCATGTTTTGTTTTGAGTTTTAATCAAGACGTCCTACCCATTCTGTGAGGCAGAAGTTTTTAAAGAGTAAAGAGACTAAACTTAAATAGGACTGCAGGAAAAAAGAGTAACATAGATTTTATTTCAAAAATTGGTTTCCTTTCCTCACCGTAAAGACTGTGTATTTAATTGGAAATTCCTTGTTACTCTAAGGTGGGCTTATCACTAAGGGTCAGCAATGCTGTGAATAAACAATTTTCCTCTGTAATGTTGTTAGGGGTTTTAGTTATATAAAAATAAAAATATAAAATATAGCATTTCATTGTAACACTCAGGATGGTATTTGGGGAGTGTGTTTAGAAGTTTAAAATGCCATATAATTCATGTATGAATAAGACCAAGACAGGTAGGCTGTTTTGCTTAAAATAGTAGTGAATTGAATATTTAACCTGGGAGATAAAGTCCTTAATGAAGAATTTAATAAAAATATTTATTATTAAAAAATATATATTTAAATATCACCTTACTTCACTTAGGAAAGATTTATAAAAGGAGGAATCTGCACTGCGTAAAGAGCTGCAGTTTTACAAGTGAAGCTTCAGACTGATTAAATTTAGTGTTCAGGTTAAAAATGTTAGTACCACCAGGATATCAATGTGTTAGCACAAGATTAAACTGGTTTTCATTTGAGTTGTTGTCATTATCTATTAATTCTTTTCTGGGCTTTTAAACATTTTTAGAACGTGATATTAGAATCCTTTAGTATGATTAAACAAAGACTGTCATTTTATTACATAATTAGATATTAAGAGTAAAGATTTTGCAGTTAATTCAAACTCTTGAGTTTTAAAGGATGTTGGGTTTGGGAACTTTTTAAATTGCAGGTTCTCACCTCAGGACTGTGTAGTATAATTGAGCATGGTCAGTGCTCAGTGGCCAAGAGTCCTGTACTTGTTGAAAATTTTGATCTTTTCCCAGACTTGCTGGGATTCATTTATATAATGCCACTTGCATTGTGTGATAGCAAATGATACCTCTCTGTTAGCGCTTATCCTTAACAATAAGGCTCTGATTTCACTCACAACGTTTAGGCTAGTTTCAAGATATATGAATCCAGTGGCAATGTGATATTAAATAATCAGCTACTAAGTTTTTTAAAACTTCAAAGTGACTTTAGAACTATGAACTTTGGAAGAGAGATTGTAGTGTTTTTGATTGAAGCCCAAAGCAGTTGATTGAAGCCACTTATTTTTCCATTATGTTTGCTGACTGCAGAGCAAATGAGTAGAGGCATTTTTAACTGAAATATCATTTTGATAGAGGTGGGCCTGGGCACGAGGGCAGAGCTCTCATGTGTAGAAGAGGGAGAAGGTAGGGATGGTGTCAAGGTCAAAGTCAGTCTGCGTGTAGGGCCGGAACAGGCCGTCTCCTCAGATGGATCCTTCAGGAGCAGATTGTGACAATTATGGGGAGTTTGCACCCTGTCCCCTTCTGGGGCTGAGCCCACTGCCCGGTGAGCACACAGGCACCATCTCAGGACAGGTCCCCTCTGCCTTCTCCGCTTACTGTCTCGCCCTTAGGTGTTTATCCTGATTAATTTTTGCTGTGTGATAAAGACAAAGATGTTGCTGTGCAGAAATTGGCTGAATTGGTTATTTTAAAGTATAAAATTACTCCTTTTAGATAGAGACAAAGTAAAAAGCTCAAATCCAAAGAATATATATCCGAATCTCTGTTTGCAGTTAGACATTCTAGACCTCACATTTGATTTTATCAGCCACATTAACCTCGAAACACAGCCATGGCCCAATTTAAGAAGACATGTAAAATACTTACTAGAACAGGCTAAAAATAATAGAACAGACCTATATTTGTGTACTTTGAAGTGAAAACTTTATCCTTAAAACACTCTGGAGTCTTTTCTGTAATAAAGTTTATTGTACTGATGAATTTAGTTGAAAGAACCCACCTTAGATTCCACCTGCTGGAGGTTGTATTTTAACATATTTAAGAGCACTGTGTTATAAATTGTGTTCAACTATATCATAATTTCCTAGGCTTAAAGACAGTTTTAATTCAGGATATTGAAGTAAGTGTAAATGTTTACCGTGCTGTTAATTGGCTACAAGGCTACTAAGTGCAGAAAGCCCTGCTTGGAAAGTTCTTTGATTATATCAGTGTGTGCATTGTTCGTTTCATCTTTTTGAAAGACGGGGAAGGATTGAGAGGTGTCAGATTTGGTTGTTAGGAATAAATGTGTTGTTGATTTTTTTCTGTGTCTTTCAGTGGTAGATTGAGTTTGAATATACTATTAATAGTTCGTTTGTGTGATTCTGGATCCTGTGGTTGAAGTCATGCTTTTTCTGTATCAGTATTTTAAACTCCATCCATCCATCCATCCATCCATCCATCCATCCATCCATCCATCCATCCGTCTCTGTGTACAGCCCATCTTCTCTTCTGTGTGTCAGACTCCAGGGGTCAGCTGCCTCTTGATACCTACATTTGTATTTTTCATAAGCATCTGATATCAACCAGAGAGGAGCCTCTTCCTTGTTACCGCTGAAATCGGTTCCTCCCCAAATCCTGTGTCTTAATAAACATGTCAAACCCCCATCCACTCAGTTGTTCATGCCACAGACCCAGGATGCCTCTTTGACGGCTTCTTCCATGTATAAGGGATCCATCTTTTTATCCTGATGATTCTGTCTCCAAAATCGGTCTTGAATTCCTCACCTTCTCGCCCCCTCTGGGCTATGGGAGTTGCTTCCTGTTGGTCTTCCTGTTTCCTCACATGTTCATCCTTCACACACCTGCTGGAGTGATTTTGTAAAAACATAAATCTGATGTTATTCTTTTTCAAACTCCCCAGTGGCTTCTCATTAGAATCTGATGGAATTGCGAATCCTTAACATGGCCTGCAGGGCTTCGCCTGATCTGGCTTCTGTCCACTGTCCCCAGCTTTGGGCCCTTGGCCTCTTGCTCATTTTGACTTTTCAGTGCCTGGGACACCCAAAGGCTTTCCTCTTAGGCCTTCTGCACCTGCAGTTGCCTCTTGTCTCCCTTCTCTGCCCAGCTGACTCCTGCACCTTTAGGTCTCAGCTAAACCAGTTTCTCTCTGGTGTTCCCTCCTTGAGCCTTTTCTTCTGTCTTGCACAACATATACTGTTATTTATCATGGTATATTGCGCTTGTTTGATCTCTTCTTTGCTAGATGGTAAACTTAACAAAGTCAGGGATTATGTCAGGTTTTTTCCTGCTTGACAAGTAATTGGCAGAGATAAATATTACCTAATGAATGAACAAATTCTGTATAGAGTTAACTAACCCTTAAAAATTGCTCAACAAAAGGAGTGAATTGGTCTTTGGGTTTCCTCTTGTAGCAGCACACATGCTACATTCAGTTCTCTCAACAGATGGGTCTAGGTCAGGCTCCAGGGTCTGATAGCTGCCCTCTGCCACGCCTGTGGGATCACAGCCATCCGATCTGACAGCTTGAGGAGCTAATTGACTCGTGGGGGAGACAGATTAAAAATATATTATTATGTAAGCATATAAACATTTCATAGTTATACTTATGTGGCTGTCTAGATACCTGTAAATTTACAGTAAAAAAAATCCAGTGCTCTCCAGAGGACTGACTGAGTTTTATGAGTGCACAGCCCAGGCAGCAGGTCATGGCGCCTCCACATAGCAGCCGCAGTGAACGCTGAGCTGAGTTTCCGTTCACCCTCTGCCTGCCCTCATGCAGCAGTGGTGTCCTCGGGCACTGCCCACCTCCCTTCCATCCTGTCTCCCCCTCCCCAGCTCCTGCAGGCTCCAGCCTCGCAGCACTCCGTGCACCTAGCTTTCTGAGAGGACCCTGCTGGGTTGTGCCCCGCCTGTCCCTTACGCTTTCGTTGCTCCTGTGTGGAACTTTCCTTCTTGTTCACACGTGAAGCCTTCAGGACTCTGCTCCGCGCGTGGCCCTCTGTCTCTCACCGGCCCACAGGGCTGGGCGCTGCACACACTGGCATAGCTGGCGACTCACTCAGCTCTGCTTACTTGCTTGTCTCCTGTTACCTGGTTGTCAACTTCTTACAGGCCTTCTTACTTCGTAAATCCCTCTGGTCGGACATCTTGTCAGCACTCAGTTGTTTGCTGAGTGAAAAAGAAGGCTGAACTGGTAGTCTGGACCATTTTGATTCAGGCCGAGAGGGTGGGGAGGGTGCTCCGTGCTCTAGGGGTTCTGCACGTGAAGGCGCTGAAACCCGAAGGTGTTGGCGTGTCCCAGAGGATGTGGGCTTTCCCACTGACTGCAGTTTGAGTTGCATTGAGGCCGATGGGGAGGGCGAGCAGGGAAGCCTTGTCCTCCACCCTGTTTCTTCGAGGGGGAGGGGTGGGGCTCTTCTTTCTGAGACTCCCCCTGCCTCCGAAGACCGGGACTCCCTAGGTGGGTGCCAGGCCTAGTCAGGCCCCTGTGCACGGACTGGGCGCCGTCTTCCCTCTCCCCGGGAGCCTCATCCGCCGCACGGGAGGCAGACCTTGTCTGCCTCAGTCCCTCACCATCATCTGTCAGTTCCTTGAACTCTTCCTCAGGTGGTGGATGCTTTTCCCTCCACCCGGGACACCCTGTCCTGTCACAGTTCCCTCTGTGACCGCAGCCACTCCAGTTCGGATTCCTTGATTATCTCCTCATGGCGCTGGTCCCTTTCCTCACGTCATAGTGAGTTAACCGTGGGTAAATGGTAGTGCAGTGTGTTTGTATCCCTCGCATGCAGCAGGCATATCGAGTACGTGAGTTTATGCTAAATCGAGAATGTGGAAGTAACAGGTGTCTCTGTCACTGCAGAGGAGAAGGAGAGGGCAGTTCGGCAGCGCCTGAACAGAGATAAGGAGAGCAGCTAGCTGTGCGGGGTCACCGGGAGCTCCCTTTTCTCTCCTGTCTCGAATCTTGTTAGCATCCCTTCCCTCACCCACAGAGCCGGTAGCGTGGGGATTCAGATACCTTTCTCTCTGATTCTTTCACTCGTCCACATTGTATTTGGGGAAGAGGCCGCTAGTTCTCCCCAGGGTTCTCTCCACACACAGTTCTAGAGCTCTAGTTGGACATGGGGTTTTTGCTCAGATATGCCCTTGTCAGCCAGGTAGGGAAAATGAGTGCCCCAGTTTATCCGTCTTGACACTTGCCACCCACCCACGACTCCCCGCCGGGTCTCCTGGTTTGGACAATAAGCTGTATGAGTGTGTCCTCCTTGGCCCCCCTGGTGAAATGGGACCCTCCTCCTGCCACCACCATCCTCCCCGCTCCTCTGCTTTCCCTTCTCTCTTGCTCTCCTCACCAGCTCACGTACTGTCCGTGGTTCACCTCTTGGGCTCGCTTGCTCTCCTACAGTGAAATGCACACCTAGGAGGCAAGGAGCCAGTCTGCCCTTGCTCACTGCTGCGTCCAGTGCCTCGCGTATGGCAGACAGATGAACGCCTTAATGGAGTGAGTCATCTTGTCTGCCTGCAGCAATAGAGGTCTAAGTCTCTGGAAGCCAATGAGAAGGGTGATGGAGGCTTTTTTGGGAAGATTAAAAAACTGTTGAGTTCTTTCTAGCGCTTTAATGGTTAGTGATACTGATTTTTAAAAACAGTGTTCACAAATCTTTAATTTCAGATTCGCCTGTAATTGTTTAAACTGTAAGGAATTTATTGTAAATTCAACAGTTTTCTGTATTTCATAACTTGGTCAGTTTTCAGTTAAAGAGAAAAAGCTAATGTTAAAATAATTAGGGACTTCCTTGGTGGTCCAGTGGGTAAGACTCCACGCTCCCAATGCAGGGGGCCCGGTTTCAATCCCTGGTCAGGGAACTAGATCCCGCATGCATGCTGCAACTAAGAGTCCACATGCTGCAACTAAGACCTGGTGCAGCCTAAAATAAATATTAAAAAAAAATTATCACTGAATATTTTTGTTTTGCATTTAAGTAATATTTGTGTAAATTTATGTAATATTATTGACATGTAGCTCACATAATTTAGGTTTATGATTAGGTGTATAGGTATTATCGTCTTTAACTTCTTTAACTTATATACATTTGTGTTTTTATTCCTTTCTTCCTGAAAGGTTGTATAAATTGAGTCATATTTTAAGTATTTTGTAGGAATTTGTTGAAAAGAAACCAATGGCAGTAAATTTTTTCTTTGAGTAAAAAGACAGACTTTGGTTTATTCTGTGGTTCATGTAGCTTTGGTTCATTTTTTTGTGTTCTTATTCTCAGATGTCAGTGAATTCTTTTGTTTTTTGCCTGTTATCACAGTGTTCAGTTGAATTTGCAGACTTACGGATAGGAAGTTTTACCAGTTACAGCAGTTTTTGAAGTTAATTTTTTTTTCTATTCTGTTTTGATGGGGCTGTGTTGAAGCTGTAGATCAATTTGGGAGAATGCCCTGTGAACAGTATTGAGATTTCTGGTGTATCTATCCAGTATCATACACTAGTGTATAGTAGATCTTAGTGTGGTGGTCTGGACTTTTTTTGATGCTATTTGGTTTTGAAGTTTAATTTTCCAATTGTTGGCCTAGTATGCAGAAATAGATTATCTTGTTAGCTTATCTTGTGGCCTTACTATAAATTCACTTATTAGTTCTGGTGGTTTATTTGCACAAGTAGACAGTCCTAAAAAACTATAATCATGTAATCTGTAAATAAAAACTATTTTTCTCTACAATCTTTTTTTTTGTTTTTGCGGTACGCGGGCCTCTCACTGCTGTGGCCTCTCCCGTTGCGGAGCACAGGCTCCAGACGCACAGGCTCAGCGGCCATGGCTCACGGGCCCAGCCGCTCCGCGGCATGTGGGATCGTCCTGGACCGGGGCACGAACCCACGTCCCCTGCATCGGCAGGCGGACTCTCAGCCACTGTGCCACCGGGGAAGCCCTCTCTACAATCTTGATGTCTTTTGTTTCTTTGTCCTACCTTTTTGCCTGCCTCCACTTGGACCTTCATCCCAGGGTTGAGTAGATGGCAAGAAGGGATGTCCTTGTCTTGTTCCGACCCTAAGAAGAAAGTACTCAATGTTAAATAGGATTTAGCTCAGTTTTGTTTTTTTTGTTTTTAAGATATCCTTTATCAAATCAAAAAACTTCCCTTTTAATTCCTGGTTTTCTGAGAGGTTTTTTTTTTTTTAAATCATTAGAGAGTATTGAATTTTGTCAGGCTCTTTTTCTGTATCTGTTGATGTGATAATATGAATTACATTTTGATTGTTAAACCAACTTTGCATTCCTAAGATGAATCCCACCTGATGGTGATGGGTTATCCGTTACCCTATTTATACATCACGAGATTGAAGATGTAGGATTCTGTTTAGGGTGTTTGTGTCTATTTTCATGAGGGACATCGGTCTGTAATTTTTTTTTCTTGTAATCTTTTTGTTAGTTTTTCATATCAGAGTTCTCATGAAACAAGTTAGAAAGTGTTCTCTTATGCATCCGTTTGTATGATATACAGCACAGCCAGAAAAATCCTCTACTGAAAGATGTGTACAGTCTGTCTTACTGAGAAAACCAAGGACAAACACAGGATCTGTTAACCAGGGTGAGGCCAGCCTGTTGATCTCCCCCGAGGTCTGTTTTGTTAACTTTTTTTTTTTAAGAGAAACAAAATTCTGCCAGAATATCATACCTTAATATTAATGTTTTTTTTACTGTGAAAATCTTACTGCTTTGTAAAGTTGACAGAATTTCATTGAGAAGATAATAGTCCTGAACTGTTGACTGTTCTTCTTCTTTCAGCTTTGTGTAGATTCACGATGGAATGGTATACCGGTGGCATGTTTTCAGTGTAAAAAATGCATAGTTGTTTATAGGACAAGGTTTAGGGGGAAAATCTAAAGGAACACTGTGCTTAATTTGGTTATTGGATTTAACAATACATTTCAAATATACCAGTTATTATCCCGGTAAGAATGGGAATCTGTTGTTTCCTTTTTGGACAGGGATTCATGAAGCTGTGTGCAGTCGTGCAGCAGTGTGCCCACTAGGAGCAGGGATGATGCTGACTGGGGACAGAGATGGGACTTTTGAAGTACGAGTTAAACGGGAGGGTCTTGCAGGGTTTCCACCTGGAGAACAATCCAGCTCAGAGCTCTCCTTCTGTAACAGCTGTCGCCTGCTGCATGCTGACTTGGGTTCGTATGTCTTGCTGAGCATTGTATGCTTATCCTCTCCCCCCGTAGGGGAGGTGCTGTGACTCCCACTTCACAGAGCGTGGCGCGACTGAGAGCCCCAGAGCTGTGAGTGGGCACCGGCCCCTGCAGTATCTTTCTGGCTGTGTTGTTACCAGACGACGTGTGCTACTCCTTCATCAGGTTCTTGCCCAGAGGTCCTGCCTGAGCTCTTCCCTGAGACCAGCTTCTTCTGTTGGATTTCCACTTGTCTTCAGTTACAGCCCTGAGATCATACTGGGCTTCTTCTTGTAAAGGGTTATTTGTGTGATTTAGGTGAGGTTTGAGCTGTTTGTAACCTCCAGGGTCTTGCCCATAGAAAGTAGGTGAGCAGTTTAAGGGAGAGAGAATTCAGTCTCGCTTCTGAGGGCTGTGCCTGACCAGGGCAGGTCTCCACAGCCATTGCTGCTGCAGTGTTCTTGTCATAATTTATTCTCCCCTGTGTGGGCTGGCTTCTGCATATATTGTTTTAAAAACTTTACTGTGGAAAATTTCTGGTGAAACGTAGTATGTTGAACATACTCTTGCACTCAGAACTGGGGATTAAGTGCAATTAGCCATGCTTTCTTTCTCCTGGCTTCCCGGAATCCTGTCGGGAGGTGGAGGCGTTCTCTTCTGGAGGCGCTGGTCCAAGGGGAAAGGCAGGTCCTGACCTTCGGGCATCTCTGGCCGAGTGGCTGCTTCCCTGCTCAGCACAGGGTCCCTGACAGACAGCCAGGTATTTAAAGACAGCCTCTGCTTTCAATGGGAGACCAGAACAGAGAAACAAGCAGAAAACAGTCTACAGAGATGAAACAGCAAGAGAAGGAAGCTGAAAGAACACAATAGAAGTTCCAGTGTCAGGTTTCCAGAGTGCTAAGAGGAGATGTCGCCTGCGTGAAAGACAAACAATTTTTTTAAAAAGTACATTCAAGAACAAGAAAATTAAAAGTAAGAAAGCAGAAACAAACTCAGCAGCAGCATTGGGAAGTAATGTGGATGGTCTCTCTCAGAACATGGAAAGGAAAGACAAATGGGGGAGAAAAGAAAGAAAGTGGGGTGATGAATTCAGAAGGTTCAGTATCCAAATAGTAAACGTTGCAGAAAGAGAAAAAGGATAAAATCATCAAAGAAATGATGCAAGAACATTTTCTGAACCAAAGGAGAAGGGTTTCTGGATTGAAGCTTCTCAAATGTTGAAGCCCGCCCCTGGAGCCGCCTCTCGGGCTCCCCCCTCACCCCGCCACCGCCGATGACTTGGGGCTTTTTCTTTACTGCTCTTACTGTAATTGTAATTTTTAAATAGTACTTGTTACAGTTGTAATTAAATAACCACACATGTGAGTTTATGTGTATGTGCGTGTGTGTAGCTCTCTCCTAACTAGGCTGAACGCTCTTCAGGTTAGGATTATATCTTTTTTTAATCCATACTAGTTACTAGTTGGCCCAATAAATGCCTTTAGAATTAATTACTCTAAGGGAGGTGTGGCCTACAGGGACAGGCATGAACAAATGGATGAGGCTGGCTGGCTGTGAAAGAGTGGGCAGTAGTAATAACACCTTGCAGCTGGCTCACAGCTGAGGCCAGGACAGCACGGTGGCAACTGCAAGGATGGAGAATGGGCACTTGGGTGGGGGGTAGCAGGGCTTGCTGAGCAAGGGTGTGGCCCCTGCAGCTCCCCTGCCTGCTGAGGCCCATGCACTTGGCCTGTGGCTTTGGGCCTTGGGCTTCTTTCTTCCCACATCCGGAAAGCAGGGAAAATAAGGTTGTTATGGGGATTAAATGATTTCACGTTCAAGTGCTTAGAATAGTCCTGGCATGGTAAATGCCGCATGAATAATTACTTAAATAAACCCCTGCGAGCCCCCGGTCTAATTCATACCTTCCTGTGTCATGAGCGGCCTTTACGATAATTAGTTCCAAATCAGACAGCCCAAATCAATCTCTGCATATTAGGAAAATCACTCTTTTTGATGCATAGCAGTTAACGCCACATTGAGAGTCCTTGCCATTATGCTGTTTTCATTTTGCACAGTGCCCACCCCCAAAGAGTGGTAGTATTTTCCCAAAGGTAAATTTACTTCTCCTCCTTAGGAGTACAAAGATTCATTTGTAGCTGAGAAATTATATATGTATTTTAAAAGGCTTCAAAGAACCCAAATCAAAATGTCAGTCATGTGTGTCATGCCCCGCCCCCTCCCATCCCCAGCCTGAGAGCAACTGTGGTGGCCTGAGGCTTATTCCCCTTTCCAAAGTAAACGTACAGAAGTCAGGGCTCCCTGCTTCCCCTCCCTGTAACTGGAGTGCCTCCTTCATCTGGCTTGAGTTCAGGCATTTAGACCTGAGTTGTTCCAGTAACAAATACCAAACTGAATTGATCCTTTTACTTCCTGCCCATCCCCCTTACACCAGCAAACAGCATCTGCCCCTCCTGTGTTCCTTATCTCCGTGGAATGGTATCACTTTCCCACTTAGCTGCCCAAGCCAGAAAAATGGCTGCCGCGAGTTGATCAGTCCTGTCCTCTTGGATTTTTTTATAGCTTTCAAATCTTTTTTCTCCTCAGGCCATTTATCCTGTCTGAATTATAACAGAAACCTTCTGATTGGTCTGGATGGGCTGAATTGCTGCCCAGGTGCATATCTAACGCCAGGCAGGCTCTGAACCTGCCTCTGCAGCTGGACCTTGGCCTGCTTCCCTGTGGATGGAATTAAAGGCATGTCGGCTTTGCACTGACTCCCTGGAGCACTCTCACCTACAGCAGCGACCATATCTTTTGTTGGGTCTAAGTTTTGATACCCATTCTCAGGATCCCAGCTTGTAACTCACCTTATATCGGAGCCCTGACCATGTCGCGAGTCTGAGCTGGACCCTTTCTTTCCTCACCATGCCCCTGCCACCCCCAGCACTGGTTTATTTTTTTCTTTTTTTTCCCAATTAATTAATTAATTTTTGGCTGCACTGGGTCTTCGTTTCTGCGCGCGGGCTTTCTCTAGTTGCGGCGAGCAGGGGCTACTCTTCGCTGTGGTGCGCAGGCTTCTCGTCATGGTGACGTGGCTTGTTGCGGAGCACGGGCTCTAGGCACACAGGCTTCAGTTGTTGTGGCATGCGGGCTCACGTGGGCTCAGTAGTCGTGGCGCATGGGCTTAGTTGCTCCGCAGCATGTGGGATCTTCCCAGGCCAGGGCCTGAACCCGTGTCCCCAGCATTGGCCGGCGGATTCTTAACCACTGCGCCACCAGGGAAGTCCCCAGCGTTGAGTTCTTAGTGCACTTGTCTGTGGTGGCTTTTCTCATGAGGTCCTGTTATCAACGTGTCCTGATTGCTGGGAGAATGCCTTATACATACTCTTCTCTAATACATTGGGGGGTTGGAAGAGGTTGAATTGATTGGTGGAAAGTAAATGATATACTAAAGAAAATTATAATATAGCTTGGTAGTTTTGATGCGGGTAACCTACCAGACTAAACTTGCATAGGGTTCACGTGGTGATCTTGGTTGGGGTTGGGTACGTTTGTGCTGGGGTGGCTTGCACACTCCCCGTGGTGCTGTGCTGCGGGCCTGTGGCTCATTCTTGGACTGGCAAGTATCTGGAGTGGAGGTGAACTCGTAGCCATGCAGCTGTGTGGTCTGGGCGGTCGCCTAACCTCTCAGCACCTCGGTGTCCACTCGTGTAAATGAGGCGACTTACCGTGTAGGGTTGCTGTGTGGATGAGATGAATCGGATGAGTGAGTGGAACCATCAGAGTGTCATGGTTTTCCTGCTGTTTGAAGGACTCCTCTTGAGTTAGTCTTTTCCTAAATAAGCACATCTTTTTGATGCTATATGAGGTACATTTAGATATAAACTTAAAAGCACTGAAGTGCTGAAGAAATTATTTAATGTAGGTTTTCTACATTGATATTGAACATCTGCTTTGATAAATTCTGTTTCAATTTACATCTTTAAATATTTAATTATAAAATAATATTACGGAAAATTACTTTAACCATGTTTCTTTCATCTGGGGGATTTATTGATACATTTAGTAACAAAGAAGTGTTTGTGAAAGTCTATCATGATTAAGGTGTTCAGTAGTAATGAGGAGTCAGCCTGGCTCCAGGGAGATAGTCCTTAGTGTTGCCCTTCCCAGGAGACCTGTGGGGGGTTGTGTCATGTGGCCCAGGTTCACCCAGGCACGCATTCCATCCAGCCACACTGCCATCTGTTCTTTTTCATCATAGTAGCTGCTTATTGAATGACAGCAGGAAAGATAGGGAAATTGCCTTCCTCCTATTATGGACTCCACCCATGGCCAGTCAGCCCCAGAGAAGTTGCAGAAGTATCCGTGACAAGATGTGGTAGATCCACAAGCTTTCTCCCTGAGATTGCGTGTGCAGGAGTGGAATCTGCTTTAGACGGTGTCCTTCCTTTCATTCTTTTATTCATTGTCTACATTTAGAGCTTGCTAGTGTCGTTGGGACTGCAGCAGTGAACAGTTGTGTGTGTGCACTCGTGCTGAGAAGATGGACTGCTTCACTGAGCTTTAGGATTTTAGGGGCAGAGAATGTCGTTAGGCTGAACTTGATGGGCTCCTTGGTGTTAGATATACAGTGTACCTGGACTGAAAGAGTTTTTCAGAGCTTCAGTCTCACTCAGTCACAATCCAACCTGGAATATAGAGTATCTTTCATCTTAGATTTTTATACCTGCCTAACGGAGCTAGTACCACCCACCTCTAACAGTCGTGGTGAAAATGAAATGAAATGAGATAATGTATGTTTGTGCTTTGCATTAGAGCCACTAAGTAAGTGATAATTTAGATTATTTGTAATGAATGTTGGTAGCGGCTGGACTTTTGATCTTAAAGCTGGGGTCCCTGTATGAGTTTTAGGGGAAGATGAACTTGCAATCATATACAAACATTTGTGCTTATTAGTGTCTTTGCATTTTCTGGAGGACATGTCCATGTTTTTCAATAGATTCTTAAAGACATCTGTCAACAGTATGCATACACGTGCCTGTGTATGTCCATATATCATAAATGCAGTTAAGAGCTCCTTTCATAGAAGATGATAAATTGATAGTAATTTCATATTTGCAGGCATCACACATTTTACTTGTTTTGCAGAATAGCACGTGCATGTACAATTAAAAGAGCGGCAGAGGCAGAAATGCAAAAATCAAGAACAGTTGGCATTTATAAAATGTGCCTGTGTGAATTGCTTCTTTGCTGGATTGGTAACTGGCTCAGGCAATTAATTTTAGCCAGTGCGCTCTGGCATTGCGTGTTGCTTTTGGTTGATCAGTTGTTGGATAAGAGTCTTAAAGATGTATAACTGAAGTATAGCATCCATACTGTAAAGTGCACAAATCATACGTAGCCTGCTGCAGTTTTTACTGCCACCTTCCGTACCAGTGTTTAGAATGTTACCAGCTCCCAGCAGCCTCCCTCCTGGCCCCTTGTAGTCAGTATCCCTGAAAAAGAAACCAGAGTTGGTTTCTATCACCATGACTCGGTTTTGCTTGTTTTTGAATTTTGTGTGTTGTTTTGCCTATCATAACATCTGTGAGATTCATTCGCGTTGTTGCATGTAGTACTTGCTCATCGTTTTTCATTGCTATATGGCTTTCCATTTAAGAATACACCACAGTTTATTTTATTGATGGCTATGTGGGTTTTCCCGGTTTTGAACTATTATGAATAATGCTGCCATGAATATTGCATGTGTCTTTTGGTGAAGATGTGCGTGTGTTTCTCTTCGGCATATACTTAAGAGTAGAATGGCTGGTAATACTGTATATATCTTTTCACCTGTAGTAGAAACAGTTTCCCAGAATGCCTGTATCACATCACACCCCCGCCAGCAGTTGTATCAAAGCTCTAGGTTGTTCTACGTCATTGCCAACAGTTAGCATTGTTGGTTTTTAAAAATTTGGAGCCATGGAAAAATGTACTTAAAAAAAAAAAATCAATTTTAAAAATAGAGGAAATTTACCATTTTGGAGTATACCATTCAGTGGTTTTAAGTTTACAGTTGACCTTGAACAACACTGATTTGAACTACGCAGGTCCACTTACACGCGAAATTTTTCAGTAAATATATTGGAAAAAGTTTTTGGAGATTTGTGACAATTTGAAAAAATTCACAAATGAATTCTGTAGCCTAGAAATATTGAAAAAATTAAGAAAAAGGTATGTCACAAATGCATAAAATATATGTAGATGTACATGTAACATACAAAATATGTGTTAATTGTTTATGTTATCGGTAAGGCTTCTAGTCAGCAGTGGGCTATTATCAGTTAAGTTTTAGGGGAGTCAGAAGTTACACATGCATATTCAAGTATGCAGGGGGTTGGTGCTCCAATCCCCGCATTGTTCAGTGGGCAACTGTGTGCACCAGTTTGTGCAACCATCACTCTTCAACTCCATCTCAGTTAAAAGTACTAGTTCCTCAGCAGAGTGATTCAGAGTTTGGTTACCACGTATATGAACTATGAGTAAATGCATAAAGTACAAACCCATTTTACAAATGACTACATAAATAACAGGTGTGAATTATAATCCGTGACCAGTCATGTCACTTCTCTCAAAGTCTGTTGGTGACTGGTCAGTGCACATCTGTTGTTCAGTTTATACACAGACAGCAGAGTGTGTAGTTGTGTTGCCTCTTTGTTTGCCAGTGATAAATCCATGTGACATTTTACAAAAATAGCTAATCAAAGGAGGAAATTGGCCAAGGAGGATGAAGTATAGAATTGAAACAAAAAGTGAAAAACACTGGAAGTAAAACTGGGTGTAAGTGAAGATTTGAAAATATTGACGGTAACATGGTAACTGTGTAACAAAATGAGCCGAGAGGTAGGTGTGCATGGAGCTGTGGTGTGAACCAGCAACTGTGATCTCATCATTCAGCCAGTGGACCAAGGAGTGATTTCAACTTTTAAAGCCTATAGACAGACTTTGGACAGGCTGTTAATGCTACAGTTGGAGATAGAGCAAATGAAAAAATTCAGGCATCCTGGCAGGAAGTAACAGAGTGATAGGTGTGCAGTATGGCAGAAACTTTTACTACACTGTGGAAATAACTTTGCAAGATTCTAATTGAACGTAAGCGGAGTTACAGAAAAAGTAGCCGACTCTAGGAATGTTGACTTTGCTGTTGAGCCAGACGTGCTAGACGTGCAGCCAAAAGAACTTAGTAAAGGTGGCTCCTTGACGTAATGAAGAAAATAGTCGTGACAAGAAAAAGATGTCACCGAAGAAGTGACATGGCAAAAAAGTTCGCGTTAGAGGAACTTTCAGAGGTATTTCATGACACTGAAAATACAGAGGATAAAATGTAAAAGGAAGGTGACCCAAACTTAGGAAGGAATGTGACATTTTGTCAAGGCATTGAAAAGATGCTCACTCTGTATCTTTAGTTTAACAATGAGAAGAAGAAGGCAACACTGTTCAGATGGCTTTTGGTGGTCACTTGATGTCCCACACTCCCACTCAAAGCGAGAACCACCTCTGCTCACGTTAGTTGAATATATGCTCTGTCAGTTGTCTATTGATGAAAACAAGTCATCCCAACACTTAGTGGCTTCAGATGACACGAGTTATTCGTAGTGCTCAGATGTGCAGTCTGGGCAGGGCTCGACAGGGACAGCTCATCTCTTTCTGTGCGGTGTTGGCCAAGGCAGCACGACTGGAAGCCAGTGGGTCTACTCAGGTGGCTCTGCCCCAGGGCTCGGAAGTTGACGCTGCCCGTCAGCTGGAAGCTTAGCTCAGGCTGCGGTTCTTGGAGCTCAGATCTTCTTGGGTTGCTTGAACTTCTGTACAGCATGGTGGTCAGTCAGGTTTGTGAGTGAGCATCCCAAGAGAGCCAGGGGAACCTAGGTTCCTTTCTTTCTTTTTTTGGTGTTGCCTTTTAGGACTTAGCTTAGGATGTATCTTAGCCTAGTCTGAAGCCCACCCGGATTCAAGGGGAAGGAAGGTAGACTCCGCCTCTTGAAAGGAGTATCAAAGTCACACTGGAAGAAGAGAATTGGGAGAGGGGGAGTTTGGAAAATATAAACAGCCACACATTGCTATTATAATATTAAACATTTAAGTGATTTAATGTTGGCTTCTCTGTCTAGTAAAATCACTATAGGACATTTAGGATATTCAGGTTAGATATTTTATGAGAAAATAAACCCAAATCTTGTGTAAAAGAACAAAATTAAGGAGAAGAAAACTTTCACACTAGTCTAGTTTGTTTAAGGATTTACTTTAGGGTCATTATCAGATTCTTAAAAATTCTTCAAACCTGTTGATGTCTTAATTTTTTAAAAACTGCAGCTGTATCAATTTGCATTCTTTGTTTCTACTCTCATATTCCGGCAAGCATCTCAAGTTTTATTAAAGGGCCGGCTTATTTCAAGCGTAATGAGGTTACTGTCCTGGTGGGATCTTAGTATGTACAGTGAATATAAACTAGGCAGCTCTGGAGTAAGATGATTGTGGTGATCCTTGTACTTTTCTCCCTCTTCGGTATGTGCTGTTTTATGGAACATTTATATCGGACTGTGGGCTGAGCCTTGGGCTCAGTGCCAAGGTTGTCAGTACCTGTTTCCTCACACCTGCCTTGGGACTGCCCTACTTGTCCCAAGAAAAGAAGTTAGGCACTGAAGTTAGTATGTGAATGAAAGGGAGACCTGAAGCTGGAAGGTCAGCGGCCACCACTGACAGGCCATCTGCTTTCCCATTTCCCATTCCAGTGCACTGGCCTCTTGCTGTACCAGGCAGCCTGAGCCTGGACTCGGCCAACTGTGGCCAGCAGACTGGGGTTGGTGCTGGAACCGTTAACAGTGTAGGACAAAGTAAGGGTAGGATATGGTGTAAGCATCTAAAAACCTCTATAGCAACTTAACAGTAATTTATGTTCACTGACTCTGATGATAGAAGTTTCGTGCTTGGCTTTTGTATGCTTTTATTTTGAAATTTCATTTTTCTGGAAATTCCTCTTTATTGTATTTTACAAAAGTGTTGGTCTGTGACAGGTCTGTGGTCCTTTACCACAGATAGCTGGGAGAGTAGGGGTCTAAACCACGTAAATAAGCCAACTTTAAAAATCTTTTCATTTCCATGTCTTTGATAGTTTTTTGAAAAAGATATTCTGTAGTATGCATAAGTAGCCGATGCCTATGACTTGTTAATCTTGAAAAGTTCTAAAAAATACAACTGGCCACAGATTACAGAGGGCTACAATTACAAAATCTATAAAAGCCTACCTCTCTGGTAAAGGAGGGGGAAGGGCTTTTGTCACTTAGAGACACAGAGAGTTGGCAGCCCCAATGGTACAGCTTTAGCCATGGGTCAAAAACAAATAGAGAACCACACGAACAACAGAGAATTCTGTTAATTGTTTGGAAACAGAATAGTCAGTGTAGCAGAGAGCAACGCTTGGGACTTTTCATTCCGTAGTGGACACCATCCCACAAACTGACTAATCCACGGTTTTGTGACCCAGATGCCAGGCTCTCAGAATCTGCAAGCCCATCATAAAGACTGACTTGGAACGCCACCACCAGGGGAGTGGGTGGTGGTTAACTGACACACACGGAACTGTCCAGAAGGGTCAAGGAAGGCTCGCTGGTGGAGATGTTGCCAGTTTGAGAATTTATAGCACAGATCGGATTTTGACACATTCTGTTTTAGGAAAACTGCTTCGCTCTGGTGACATTACAGCAATGGTTTATCTTTTAAAGAATGTTTAGGCCTACTTTTTGAAGGTTTATGAAGGATTTTGCCATTGATGCTTAGCCACAGAGGTATATCCAGATTGTGTGTTGTTTCTGGTTTAGCTCCTCCCTTGACACACTCACTATTATGTGTTCTGCTGACCCTTGAGCAGCGTGGGCCCCAGGGTGCCAGCCCTCCGTGCAGTCGACAATCTGCGTATAACTTGTGGTCAGCCCCCTGTGTAACGGTTCCCCTGTATCTGCGGTTCCGCTGCTGGGGATTCAGCCAGCCAGGTATTGTGTGGTACTGTAGTGTTTATTTACTGTTGAAAAAATATGTGCACATAAGTGGACCTGGGCAGTTCAAACGGGTGTTGTTAAAGGGTCAACTGTAGTGATTTTCCGTCACTTCATCACTAGTATATCATTTCTTCTGACCACTCCGGAGGAGTGGTGTTTCTTTTCAGGAAGCAATTGATAATATATTTATTCATCCTTATCATCTCATTTGAAGAGCGAAAGAGATAACTAAGATATCAGAAGTACAGCTGATTTTGTTATGATCCAGCAACCTTGCTAAATTCATTTATTAATTCCATTAGTTTATCTATAGATTCTTACAAATTTTCTTTATACATAGTCGTGTAGTAACGATGGTTTTATTCTTTCCTTCATACCCTGTGTTTTTACCTCCCTTTTTTGCCTGTGGAACCTGGCTAAGACTTCTGGAACACTGTCAAGTTAGGGATGGTGATGCTGGGCATTCTTGACTTAGCCCAGTCTTGGGGGGCGGGACGGGGGGGGGGAGGGATTTTTTTCCAGCAGTATTAATTTAAGTTTAATGTAGACACTTTCATTAGATTAAGGAAGTATTTTCCTATTTCTGTCTTGCTGAGAGTTTTTATTATGAGTGAGTGTTTGGTAAACTTTATCAGTTGCTTTTTCTGCATATATTAAGATAACTCTGGTTCTCCTTTCTGAAAATATGGTGAATTACATTGATTGCTTTTTTAAAATTAAGACTTTATTTTTCCTAAAGCAGTTCTAAGTTCAGAGCAAAATTTAGGGGAAGGTACAGAGGTTTCCCACGTGCCTCCTGCTCTGGTACATGCACAGCCTCCCCATTGTCAGCATCCCCACCAGAGCGGAACATGTGTTACAGTTGATGAGCCTGTAATGACACATCGTGATCACCCAAAGTCCGTCATTCCCATGGCGGTTCACTCTTGGCATTGTACATTCTGTGGGTTTGGACAAACGTATAAGGACTCATATCCATCATTATAGTGACATACGGAGTATTTTCAGCACCCTAGAAACCCTTTGAGGGTTTGAGTTCCTTGTTTGGCTAATAAGTTACTTGAAATACATTGCTTAATTTCCAGACAGTTGGGAATTTGCTAGTTACCTTTTTTTGTTTTTTTTTTTCTGCGGTACGCGGGCCTCTCACTGCCGTGGCCTCTCCCGTTGCGGAGCTCAGGCTCCGGACGCGCAGGCTCAGCGGCCATGGCTCACGGGCCCAGCCGCTCTGTGGCATGTGGGATCTTCCCGGACCGGGACACGAACCCGTGTCCCCTGCATCGGCAGGCAGACTCTCAACCACTGCGCCACCAGGGAAGCCCCGCTAGTTACCTTTTTGTTGGTGTCCACCTTAATGCTAGACACAACACAGAGCATATATACTCTCAGGAATTTTAGTCCTTTGATATTTATTGGATCTTGTGCTTTCACCTAGCACGTGGTCAATTTTAGTAACTATTTCACCTGCAAAGATGAGTTGCTGTTGGGTGTAGTATGTTATATGTCAGTTAGATCGTTTATTCATCATGCTGTTCAGATCATCTGTATGCTGCCGAAAGGTAGGAAGGTGTATATAATCAGCTCTGCCCCTTGTCCCCTCTGTGTGTCTTCAACTTCCCTCTGCTTTCGGAGGTGCCCACTGGGCTTGGTTTCAGGACTGGTGGCTGTCGTCAAAGGACAAATAGCACCGTGTGTGTGTGTGTGTGTGTGTGTGTGTGTGTGTGTGTGTGTGTGTGTGTTAGTGCCTTTTCCTTAGCTCTTCAGGGTCTTGAATGCCCAGAATTGGCAAACACCCTTTAAGGAAAGGCGGCTGTTGAGGACCTATTCCTTCTCCAACTCTGTCGCCTCCTGCTGTCTTGGGCTCCACACATCTGGGTTGTTTTCTAATCCGGCTTCTCTGAGTTTTCTCAGTGGGAGTTGTGGTCTTGCCCGAGCTATTCCCTCACATTCAAATGGACATCCTCCTATCACACTTTATTTATTTATTTTAAATAAATTTATTCGTCTATTTATTTTTGGCTGTGTTGGGTCTTTGTTGCTGCACGTGGGCTTTCTCTGATTGCGGCAAGCGGGGCTACTCTTCATTGCAGTGCACGGGCTTCTCCTTGCGGTGGCTTCTCTTGTTGTGGAGCATGGGCTCTAGGCGCGCGGGCTTCAGTAGTTGTGGCTCGCAGGCTCAGTAGTTGTGGCTTGTGGGCTCTAGAGCACAGGCTCAGTAGTTGCGGCGCATGGGCCTAGTTGCTCCGCGGCATGTGGGATTTTCCTGGACGAAGGCTCGAACCTGTGTCCCCTGTATTGGCAGGTAGATTCTTAACCACAGAGCCACCAGGGGAGTCCCCTATCACACTTTGAAAAACTTAGTCATATGTGCTTTTTGGTTTTGTTTTGTTTTCAGTTGTGACTGAATTTTCAGTGTATGAAGAAAGAACTTGTATTTCACATAAAAGTTTTCAAAAGTAGGCAGCAAAATTAACATATTTGGCTCTCCAGTGAGATTTTCTCACAAATTTAAAGGCTGTGATTTAAAAGGAGGGTGGTGTTAAGTTATGTTCATTTTTTTTTTTTTTTTTTTTTTTTGCGCGGTACGCGGGCCTCTCACTGTTGTGGCCTCTCCCATTGCGGAGCACAGGCTCTGGACGCGCAGGCCCAGCGGCCATGGCCCACGGGCCTAGCCGCTCCGTGGCATGTGGGATCTTCCCGGACTGGGGCACGAACCCGCGTCCCCTGCATCGGCAGGCAGACTCTCAACCACTGCGCCACCAGGGAAGCCCCAACACAGTGACTTTTGATGGAGCTGAGATAGGGTTCCTGGCCTTTTAATAGTTTGTTTAACCGATATTTATTATTCTACTGTGAATCAGGTACTGCTCTGGGTCTGGGGTTGGCAGGGGGTGGGGGATGGAATACAGTGATTATCTTGGTAGATTAGGTCCCAGTTCTCTTCAGGCTCAACTTCTGCATGTAACAAAATAGGGAGAGAATAAAGAGCAGTGTTGTTATGTCAGTATCAGCAAAACACATTTTAATCAGTAGATTTCAAATATTGTACACTGAAAATTTTTTTTTCCTTTTACAGAATATGACAGATACCTAGCATCTAGCAAAATAATGGCAGCTGCTTACCTTGACCCAAACTTGAATCACACACCGAATTCAAGTACCAAGACTCACCTGGGTACCGGTGCGGAACGTTCCCCTGGGGCCATGGAGCGAGTGTTGAAGGTCTTTCATTATTTTGAAAGCAACAGTGAGCCAACCACTTGGGCCAGTATTATCAGGCATGGAGACGCTACTGACGTCAGGGTAAGTACATTTTCCTAGGACACATCCTCAGTGTATATGTAGGTTAAATGATAATGGCACGTACCAAAAAAAGGCAGAGTAATAATTTTTATTCCCATATTTCAGAGATGTTAATTTTTCTCTGTAGTATTTATTGAGTTAATATGTGACGGACCAGAGTTTTAATTTACGTAAAATTTCTTAGAAAAATAGTAACTGCGTCATATTCATATAATGCCATTGACTTGTTTTTCTCTCCTGTTTTTAAAAAAATTCTTTGAAGTATACAAGGAAACAAAGGAATTAAAATAGCCTCTAATACTGTTGAAATAAATTATTTTCTAGAAAGTGTAGTTTTGAAGGTATTTGCATGACTCCAGGTAGGATAGATTCTTAAAAAAAATATATGTGTATCTTCTATATACCAGACACTTGGCAAGGTTCTGGGGATATTAAAGGTCCTGGTCATACAGCTTCAGTCTGTTGTGGGCGAGATGCCCATGGCCTTAATTGCAGTGCGGTGCAGGCAGTGCTTCCCGGGGTGTTGCAGATGACGAGGGCCGACAGGGGTGTCACTGCGTGTGACTGTGAGAGGTGGCTGGACACACGTTCCTCTGGGTGCTGATGAGAGTGGGCGGTAAAGAATTGTGGGGGGAGCACAGTGTAAGCAGAGGTTGCTGAGAGTGAGGAGTGAGCACCGTGATCTCAGAAAACTGAGTTCAAAATGTGAATTTTCAGGA
Organism: Neophocaena asiaeorientalis asiaeorientalis; assembly: GCF_003031525.2. Classification (NCBI taxonomy): domain Eukaryota; kingdom Metazoa; phylum Chordata; class Mammalia; order Artiodactyla; family Phocoenidae; genus Neophocaena; species Neophocaena asiaeorientalis. The sequence continues at coordinate 20,924,900 of NW_020172779.1, read as the reverse complement.
TGTTTACTTTGATCAAGTGTTGAAGAAACCCCTCCTCCTTCCTGCTCTTTCACTTAGTCCCTATTCATCTTTAAGGAGGACAAGTGTCCAGCGAGCAGGACCATCAGATGTATCTCCCCTGCTTTCAGTAATAAAGAAGCAAAGTAATTTGTACTCTTTGACTTACATGCCTTAACTGTTTTTAAGTACAGTAAAGCGATTGGTAGAATTTAGATTTAAGGCTACATATTACATATGCGTTATATATAATATTCTGTTACCTCTTGGGATACTGTAATACTGCCTATTCAAACAGACTAATTATTAAAAGGAGAATCATTCACTCAGGATTGAAACATGTGTTAGTATCTATTCATGTGCTGTACTTAAAATATAGTAGTCTCTTTTTACAAGCTTTCCATGAAGCTTGCTGGCTTTTTCTAGTTTTTCTATAGTTCTGTGTTATGTTTAACCTTATAAACACAGTCACTGGAGGGAAACCTTGTAAAGGTAACGTTTATGGGAAGGCTGTTAGGGTATGTTCTGGTTTTTATAAATTTCGGATACAATGAGAGAGGAAATTCTTTAAACCATCGCATCGGCCTCAATAAACTTCAGAGCATTTGTGCAGGAGGGGAGCCTTTCAAAGATTATGAATTTGACAAGACATTAGCAAATGTTCAGAATTTATTATATCAGAAATTCACCTGGGAAGGACTCCGTGACAGATGTGCCATGGTTTTAGTATCACAGATGCTGCACATGAGAGGAATCATACCATGAAGAGAACCAGTGATCACTGACACGTGTCCGCCTGTAGCCAATGTTAAAATCTTACCAGACATCAGAACACTCATATTGTGAAGAAAAATTTAAACCAGATACAAATACATAAGTTATGAGAACATATTTGTTAAACGTTTATGAAGATCAACACGAGCAAATCTGTGTGGCCAAAGAGCAAGTTGTTTTATTTCACAGTAATTGATAAATGTCTAGAATTTAGCAAGTCTTAGCAGCTGATGATTGAGTTTTCAGCATGAGGCAGAGAAACCTCTATTGGCATTGCTTGAACCCAGCCCTCTCCTGGAGGAGCATGAAATCAACGTAGTGCTGGGTCACTGTGATGGCAGGTGGGTATTATTCATAACCCACTTCCTTCTACTGCTGTAACATTTGAAAATGCAGTATTTTCATGTAAGGTAATTAGTGGATGGATCTAAAAATCAACCATTTTCTGAAAGGAGGTAGCTTATTTTTATCCAGAGTTGATGAATAATTAGATTGAGTCTCAGACTCTGTTGCTGCACTGCCCGATGTGGTAGCCGTGAGCAGCTGCTGAATACTTGAATGTAGCTAGTCTGAATTGACGTTTTGTAAGTGTAAAAAGACAACTGGATTTCAGAGATTTAGTATGAAAAAGAATGTAAAATCTCATCAGTAATTTGTTATAATTTTGTTTTTGGCATGCTAGGTTAAAGAAAATACATCATTAAAATTGAATTCACCTGTTTCTTTTTACACTTTTTTAAAGTGACCGCCAGAAATTTTAAAACAACATATGTAGCTTGCATTATATTTCTGCTGGACAGCTGTGCTCTATAGAAAGTAATTATCTGAGAGACTGCTTGACTCAGAAGAACCAAACCTTTGGAGGAGTTGAAAGGTTTATTTTCACCAGGAAAAATCTGGATTCTTGTTATAATTCACTACAGAGGTTTTATTTCTCATGCTTTAATAGATTTCACTCCTATTACATATTTGTGCTAATTATACATTAATTGTATAGAGGATGCTGAAAGGATTCACAGAACTCCACTGGGAATAGGTAGAGTATATACAGCAGCAGTAGGAACACGGTACTCATTGAAGGGCTTTGGACACCTCAGGCATAGGCCTCGTGGCCTTGGGTGCTCCCAGCCATCACCGGCCACGTGTGCAGCACCCAGGTGTGAGGAGGGCTAAGGCCTCCTTGTGGTGGGATCTGTGAGATGGGCACAGAGGCACGTTCCATCTCCGTAGCCAGCCTTGCCCTGTGTAACTGCCCAAGTGCCACCAAAATCAGGTGCAAGTTGGAAATCCAGTTATAATTACTAAACAGTGGTGCGGGCTAGTTGTGTCCTGCCCCAAATAATCAGTAGCCCATGGTCGCAAACCTCACTTATCTTGGCCATAGCTGAGTGTCAGTATCATGCTTCAGGCAGCTCTGGAGATAAGTGTGGGGTCAGTGCAGAAGAGCCAAGATTAACCCGTGGTGGACAATACTGAATAAGACTTGTCATCTAGAAACATTGTAGTGACACTTCAGAATAATAGGGGTATAGAGAAGATCCAGATTCTACCAGAGAAGTCTCCTACTCAGGGAAAAGAACATTTACATCAGACTTGAATCTGCGATGCCGGGTGCAGGATAACATTGGAGCAGTGTCCTCAGAGGCTCTGGGGAACAGCTTGTACCTCTGGAGTCTATACCAAGTACGTTATCAATCATAGAAACATGGAGTGAAGGTATCTGTAGAGAAGTAAGGAGGTAGGAAGTTCATACCATAGGCTCTCTTTGAAAACACAGCTGGATGACATCACAGAGCATGAAGAAGTGTGGACCCAGAGGGAAGCACTGTAGTGGGGTGGAGAGGCTGGCTCCCCCGCTGGCCTCGAACGTCTTCAGAGGCTCTTAAAGCCGTGGCCGTGGTTTCATCCCACGCTCTTGCCTAGTCCACAACTGTACCCCGTTCTGACTTGTTTCATTTTCAGTTTAAGACCTAATGCCGCCCAGCTGCATCTGTCCCTCTCTTCTCTGTCTTTGCCTTTCTTTCTCCAAAAGAACCATCAGTGCTTCAGAGGAAGGGTCTCCCCTTCTTTTAGTTAAGTAGGGCCCTTGGCATCATCTTTTACTCCTTTTGCTTATACCGTGCATCCAATGCATTAGCTAATCCTGTCCACGTTGTCCTCAGAGTGTACCTGGAATCCCCCACCGCCTAGGACCTCAACTGCACACCTTTCTCGGAGCCACGTGGTCTCCTAACTGACATCACAACCCAGCAGCCAGAACGGTCCTGTTAACATGAGAGCCAGAGCACATCACTCCTCCACTCGGAACCTTCCAATGCCTTCCTCTCTATTTGGAGTGAATATTCAAGTCCTTCAGGAGCCCCTAGCCCATTCCTCTCCCCGTCTTGCCCTGTGACCTTCCATCTTACCGGTCACCCACTTTTACGTTCTGCTTCCTGGACCTGTTTCTCTAACATGCTGGTCTTCTAATCAGTAATTTGCTCAAAACCCCCAGTAGCTCCCCATTTCTCTCAGAGAAAAGCCACACTCATTCCCCCAGTGGCCCACAAGGACCTACAGGACCTGGCTCCTTGTTACCCATCCTGAGCTTCCAGCAAACAGCACACCCTTGCTGATGCCTTTGTTTTAGCCCAGTGATACCCATTTCAGACTTGTGATCTACACAACTGGCAAGTCACACATTTGTGTTGTTCTGAGCCCCTAAGTTTGTGGTCATTTGTTACAGTAGCAATGAGAAACTAAGAGTGACTGTAGATTGTTGAGACAAAAGTGCATGCTATGTCTTGAGGACTGTTAGGTGGGCCCCTCGTCTGCTGCTGAACCAAGAGCAGGAGATGGTGCCCTGGCTGTCGGAGAGCAGGACTGGATTTCCGCATCTTGTTTTGGTAACTGAATGATGCTAGGCTCCTACCTCTCCAGGTGCGATCAGAGAAGAATGGTGAGAACCCATTGATTCCTAAATGTAAAGAGTATCTGAAAGAGAGCACACTGAGAAGAAGAACCCCTGGACAGGATAAAAGACAAGTCAATTCTTAAGAGGGAGTGAAGAGATGAACAATGTTAAGAACAGTACGTGTGACCTCAGATACCTCCTCTTGTGATAAATGGAGAAATGTTGCAAACTGCCTGTGAGGAGATAGCTAACAATATGAAATGTCCATTATCATCTTGTCCCGTGCCTTACCTTCCGCACAGATGACTTACTCTCCCGCATGCATTCATTATCACGTCCTCTTCCTGCTCAGCTCTAAGACTTGTCAGGGTCACGATCGCATCTCATCGTCATTGGGTCGCTAGCACCAGGCATGCAGCGGGCCTTTAGGTGGCTGCTGAGCAGTTGAGGGGTGCACATTCACGAGTGAACGGACGTGAAGGACGCGGCCGTACGAGTGCTCTCCACCCGGGAGAAGGTCACTTCTGTTCAAAGCGCTGTCTAAAAGATAAGTGGCCAGGTTGAACCAAGCAAAGTCATAACAAGAACTTTCAGAAACAAACACAATTACAGCCTCATCTCACTAGT